>NC_074665.1:12177660-12477660 GCF_029448725.1 Salvelinus fontinalis
ACTGCAGGATGGGTCCCACAAACAGCCTGATGTGTTAGATCCCACAGGAACACTGCAGGATGGGCCCCACAAACAGCCTGGTGTGTTAGATCCCACAGGAACACTGCAGGATGGGCCCCACAAACAGCCTGGTGTGTTATATCCCACAGGAACACTGCAGGATGGGTCCCACAAACAGCCTGGTGTGTTAGATCCCACAGGAACACTGCAGGATGGGTCCCACAAACAGCCTGATGTGTTAGATCCCACAGGAACACTGCAGGATGGGCCCCACAAACAGCCTGATGTGTTAGATCCCACTGGAACACAAACAGCCTGGTGTGTTAGATCCCACAGGAACACTGCAGGATGGGCCCCACAAATAGCCTGATGTGTGTGCGTGTGCATGTGCACGTGCGTGTTAGAAGGATGTGAGAAAAAAAAACTATCATTACCCTCATAATAATACACTTTGTCTCAGTCAACACAGTGGCCCTGAGGGTTCCCACTGAGCAACTCAAACACCCCAGACAGCCCTGGGAGAAGACATTGTACTGTAATGATGACATGTTGACCTTAGGATGGATGGTAATAAAGCTACGTTGAAACTTTAACTTTCAAATGAAATGGTCCATGAACTTGAGCAAACGAGACTACATAAACCATTTAAACTGGAACAACTATCTCAGTAACGGGTGCAATAAATCCAACTAGTAACAGATTGGATTAGTTTAGAAAAATGTATGTTATTTATCTTTCTACAGCATAAGATCAATCAACCAATGTTCATACAAAAATACAGATATTGAAAGAAACAATTCTAAAAATCAACCTGCAATAAAGAATCCTGGGAAATATGATAATGATGGGCTTGGTTTTGAGTGTCTGGGTGTTTTTCTTCAGAGGAAATATGACACAATCACACTCAACTCCGGTTATTAACACCAACAGGTTATTTGACAACCAAGTGTTCATTTAATTGCTGAATTAATAAACCTCTCATTCATTTTATGGAAAGTGGAATTCCACTCTACCATAAGTATTTTTGTTTCATTGAGACAGACACAAAAGGCAGGAATTGAACCATAGTCTCCTGTGGGAAAGCACAGCGTGTTGGATGGATGGTAATAAAGCTACGTTGAAACTTTAACTTTCAAATGAAATGGTCCATGAACTTGAGCAAACGAGACTACATAAACCATTTAAACTGGAACAACTATCTCAGTAACATCCTAGACACACTATATATATATTGGCCTGCAATAGTATTTATATATATATATACATATATACACTCAGTGGATTTCAAATCAAATCAACGTTTATTTGTCACATGCGTCGAATACAACAGGTGTAGACCTTACAGTCAAATGCTAACTTACAAGTCCTAACCAAAAGTGCACTTTTTATGGAAAAAATAGGTATTAGGTGAACAATAGATAAGTAAAGAAATCTAAAAAACAGTAAAATGACAGTAAAAAATAACAGTAGCGAGGATATATACAGGCACCGGTTAGTCGGGCTGATTTAGGTAGTATGTACATGTATGTATGGTTAAAGTAACTATGCATATATGATAAACAGAGAGTAGCAGTAGTGTAAAAGAGGATTTGGCTATTTCAGCTACAGTCCACCAGTTGCTGACAGGTGTATAAAATCGTGCACACAGCCATGCAATCTCCATAGTCAAACAGTACAATGGCCTTCCTGAAGAGCTCACTGACTCAAAGTGGCACTGTCATAGGATGCCACCTTTCCAACAAGTCAGTTCGTCACATTTCTGCCCTGCTAGAGCTGCTCCAGTCAGTGCTGTTATTGTGCAGTGGAAACGTCTAGCAGCAATAATGTCTAAGCTGTGAAGTGGTAGGCAAAACAAGCTCACAGAACGGGACCGGCGACTGCTGAAGGGCATAAGAATTGTCTGTCCTCGGTTGCAACACCCACTACCGAGTTCCAAACTGCCCCTGGAAGCATCGTCAGCACAAAAACTGTTCCTCGGGAGCTTCATGAAATGGGTTTCCATGGCCAAGCAGCCAAATCAAACCAAATCAAATTTTAATGGTCACATACACATGGTTAGCACATGTTAATGCGAGTGTAGCGAAATGCTTGTGCTTCTAGTATCTAACAATTTCACAACTACCTTCTACACACAAGTGTAAAGGAATTAATAAGAATATGTACATATAACTAAACTCAGCAAAAAAAGAAATGTCCCTTTTTCAGGACCCTGTCTTTCAAAGATAATTTGTAAAAATCCAAATAACTTCACAGATCTTCATTATAAAGGGTTTAAACACTTTTTCCCATGCTTGTTCAATGAACCATCAATAATGAATGAACATGCACCTGTGGAACGGTCGTTAAGACACTAACTTACAGACGGTAGGCAATTAAAGTCACAGTTATGAAAACTTAGGACACTAAGGCCTTTCTACTGACAAAAAAAAGATGCCCAGGGTCCCTGCTCATCTGCGTGAACGTGCCTTAGGCATGCTGCAAGGAGGCATGAGGACTGCAGATGTGACCAGGGCAAAAAATTGCAATGTCCATATTGTGAGACGCCTAAGACAGCGCTACAGGGAGACAGGATGGACAGCTGATCATCCTCGCAGTGGCAGACCACGTGTAACAACACCTGCACAGGATCGGTACATCCGAACATTACACCTGCGGGACAGGTACAGGATGGCAACAACAACTGCCCGAGTTACACCAGGAACGCACAATCCCTCCATCAGTGCTCAGACTGTCCGCAATAGGCTGAGAGAGGCTGGACTGAGGGCTTGTAGGCCTGTTGTAAGGCAGGTCCTCACCAGACTTCACTGGCAACAACTTCGCCTATGGGCACAAACCCACCGTCGCTGGACCAGACAGGACTGGCAAAAAGTGCTCTTCACTGACGAGTCTTCACTGTCTCACCAGGGGTGGTGGTCGGATTCGCGTTTATCATTGAAGGAATGAGCATTACACCGAGGCCTGTACTCTGGAGCGAGATCGATTTGGAGGTGGAGGGTCCGTCATGGTCTGGGGCGGTGTGTCACAGCATCATCGGAATGAGCTTGTTGTCATTGCTGTCAATCTCAACGCTGTGCATTACAGGGAAGACATCCTCCTCCCTCATGTGGTTCCCTTCCTGCAGGCTCATCCTGATATGACCCTCCAACATGACAATGCCACCAGCCATACTGCTTGTTCTGTGCGTGATTTCCTGCAAGACAGTAATGTCAGTGTTCTGCCATGGCCAGCGAAGAGCCCGGATCTTAATCCCATTGAGAACATCTGTGGCCCCGGCATGTTAATGGTGTTTTGAGTAACTGTTATTTTTCTTTGAAATCAAATATTTCCTATGTGAGTGTGTAATAACTTGACAATCAAGTGAGGATACTGGTTGGGCTTGGCGCTAGGCAGTCACAAGTGAGTGCACTGGCTTGGCTTGTGTGCGTGTTTGTGTTTGTGTGCCTGTGCGTGTGTCTGTGTGGGTGTGGGTCTGTGTGTGTCTGTGTGTGTGTGGGTGTGTGTGTGTGTGTGTGGGGGTGGGTGTGTGAGGGCTACAGATCTCAGTGAGTTATACTTTAACACCCTCCTATGGTTACTCATAGTATTGACTGGGCAGTTAACTGTCTCAGTGTACCACTTCACTGTCCAGCCAACCTTGACATACACAACTTCATATGTACAATACACTTTTGTGGTGCATGAAATATCTCTAGATTCTGTTTGTAATTTCACTGTGTAGTGTGACGTGTGTAGTGTGTGAGTGCGTGTGTAGTGTGTCCATGTGTCATATAGTAGGGCATGATAATAGTCAACAAATACGTAAAATGTTAGAGCAGTGTTCTTAGAAGGGAAATAAAATCATGCCTGAAACACATCTGGCTGCGTTATGCAAACCTGTTGTGATGAACATGTATGTTTGGTGATGGTGCAGGCTTGTTCTCCATCTTTTCTGCAAGTTTATTTATGCTCTCTCTTGTCCCTCTGTAGCAGATATATGGAGAGCAATATGTTTGGAAGATCTAGTCTTAATAGAGAGACTCTCTAGTTTTAGTACTATATCTCTTGACACAATGATGAAAATAATCATGGCCTCTAAACCTTCAAGCTGCATACTGGACCCTATTCCAACTAAACTACTGAAAGAGCTGCTTCCTGTGCTTGGCCCTCCTATGTTGAACATAATAAACGGCTCTCTATCCACCGGATGTGTACCAAACTCACTAAAAGTGGCAGTAATAAAGCCTCGCTTGAAAAAGCCAATCCTTGACCCAGAAAATATAAAAAACTATCGGTCTATATCGAATCTTCCATTCCTCTCAAAAATGTTAGAAAAAGCTGCTGCGCAGCAACTAACTGCCTTCCTAAAGACAAACAATGTATATGAAATGCTTTAGTCTGGTTATAGACCCCATCATAGCACTGAGACTGCACTTGTGAAGGTGGTAAATGACCTTTTAACCTGTCTGGCTCTGGCGTTCCGCCAGCGGAACTCCTCCCACATTCCACTGAAAAGGCAGAGCGCGAAATTCAAAAGATGTTTTTTAGAAATATTTAACTTTCACACATTAACAAGTCCAATACAGCAAATGAAAGATACACATCTTGTGAATCCAGTCAATATGTCTGATTTTTAAAATGTTTTACAGCGAAAACACCACATATATTTATGTTAGCTCACCACCAAATACAAAAAAGGACAGACATTTTTCACAGCACAGGTAGCATGCACAAAGCCAACCTAACTAACCAAGAACCAACCAAACTAACCAAGAAACAACTTCATCAGATGACAGTCTTATAACATGTTAGTCAATAAATCTATGTTTTGTTCGAAAAATGTGCATATTTCAGGTATAAATCATAGTTTACATTGCAGCTACAATGAGAAATTGCACCGAAAGCAGCCAGAATAATTACAGACACCAACGTCAAATACCTAAATACTCATCATAAAACATTTCTGAAAAATCGATGGTGTACAGCAAATTAAAGACAAACATCTTGTGAATCCAGCCAATATTTCCGATTTTTTAAGTGTTTTACAGCGAAAACACAATATAGCATTATATTAGCTTACTACAATAGCCTACCACACTACCGCATTCATTCATCAAGGCACGTTAGCGATAGCAATAGGCACGTTAGCGATAGCGAATAAACCAGCAAGATATATAATTTTTGACTAACCTTGATAAGCTTCATCAGATGACAGTCCTATAACATCAGGTTATACATACCCTCATGTTTTGTTCGAAAATGTGCATATTTAGAGCTGAAATCAGTGGTTATACATTGTGCTAACGTAGCAGCTTTTTCCCACAATGTCCGGATATTTTTCTGACACTTTTTCTGACACACATATTCTGACCAAATAACTATTCATAAACATAACTAAAAAATACATGTTGTATAGGAAATGATAGATACACTAGTTCTTAATGCAATCGCCATGTTAGAATTCTAAAAATAACTTCATTACGACATCCAGCTTAGGTATAGCGAGAGAGTACCCAAAGCTGGGCGCAAACGACTAGTACAACATGTTCGACAGATATATGAAATAGCATCATAAAATGGGTCCTACTTTTGCTGATCTTTCATCAGAATGTTGTACAAGGGGTCCTTTGTCGGGAACAATCGTTGTTTGGATTTAGAACGGCCTTTTTCCCACTCGATTTAGCAAGCACACTTGCCAAGTGGCGCAAATCTCTCCATTGTCAACAAACTCAGAGAACGGAACACGGCAAAACTCCCGAAAAAATTTCAATAATCTGATTAAACTATATTGAAAAAACATACTTTACGATGATATTGTCACATGTATCAAATAAAATCAAAGCCGGAGATATTAGTCGTCCATAACGACAGCTTATCAGAAGGCAAATCCAGGTCCCTTCTCGCACTCTCCAGAAAACAGGAAATTGGTGACACGTCATGCCAAGAGCTATTATTCGAGCCCAGATCAAGTTACACACTCAATTTCTTCTCTCACTGCTAGTCGACATCTAGTGGAAGACGTATGAAATGCATCTAAACTAATAAATATCAAGGACTTTAATAGGCAGCCCCTAGAACAGTGCATCGATTTCAGATCTTCCACTTCCTGTCAGGAAGTTTGCTGCAAAAGGAGTTCTGTTTTACTCACAGATATAATTCAAACGGTTTTAGAAACTAGAGAGTGTTTTCTATCCAATAGTAATAATAATCTGCATATTGTACGAGCAAGAATTGAGTACGAGGCCGTTTAAATTGGGCCCGATTTTCCCCCAAAGTGAAAACAGCGCCCTCTGTCCTCAACAGGTTTTAATGGCGTCAGACCGAGGCTCTGCATCTGTTCTCGTGTTCCAAGACCTTAGTGCTGCCTTTGATACTATCGATCACCACATTCTTTTGGAGAGATTGGAAACCCAAATTGGTCTACACGGACATATTCTGGCCTGGTTTAGATCTTATCTGTCGGAAAGATATCAGTTTGTCTCTGTGAATGGTTTGTCCTCTGACAAATCAACTGTACATTTTGGTGTTCCTCAAGGTTCTGTTTTTGGACCACTATTGTTTTCACTATATATTTTACCTCTTGGGGATGTCATTCGAAAACATAATGTTAACTTTCACTGCTATGCCGATGACACACAGCTGTATATTTCAATGAAACATGGTGAAGCCCCAAAATTGTCCTCACTAGAAGCCTGTGTTTCAGACATAAGGAAGTGGATGGCTGCAAACGTTCTACTTTTAAACTCGGACAAAACAGAGATGCTTGTTCTAGGTCCCAAGAAACAAAGAGATCTTCTGTTGAATCTGACAATAAATCTTGATGGTTGTAAAGTCGTCTCAAATAAAACTGTGAAGGACCTCGGCGTTACTCTGGACCCTGCTCTCTCTTTTGATGAACATATCAAGACTGTTTCAAGGAAAGCTTTTTTCCATCTACGTAACATTGCAAAAATCAGAAACTTTCTGTCCAAAAATGATGCAGAAAAATTCATCCATGCTTTTGTTACTTCTAGTTTAGACTACTGCAATGCTCTACTTTCCGGCTACCAATATAAAACACTAAATAAACTTCAGTTAGTGCTAAATACGGCTGCTAGAATCCTGACTAGAACTAAAAAATTTGATTATATTACTCCAGTGCTAGCCTCCCTACACTGGCTTCCTAGTAAGGCAAGGGCTGATTTCAAGGTTTTACTGTTAACCTACAAAGCATTACATGGGCTTGCTCCTACCTATCTTTCTGATTTGGTCCTGCCGTACATACGTACACGTACGCTATGGTCACAAGACGCAGGCCTCCTAATTGTCCCTAGAATTTCTAAGCAAACAGCTGGAGGCAGGGCTTTCTCCTATAGATCTCCATTTTTATGGAATGGGCTGCCTACCCATGTGAGAGACGCAGACTCGGTCTCAACCTTTAAGTCGTTACTGAAGACTCATCTCTTCAGTGGTTCATTTGATTGAGTATATGAGTACCTGGCCTCCCGGGTGGCAGTGGTGGTCTAGGGCACTGCATCGCAGTACTAGCTGCGCCACCAGAGTCTCTGGGTTCGCGCCCAGGCTGGGCTGGGTTCGCGCCCAGGCTCTGTAGAAGCCGGCCACAACCGGGAGATCCGTGGGGCGACGCACAATTGGCATAGCGTCGTCTGGGTTAGGGAGGGTTTGGCCGGTAGGGATATCCTTGTCTCAGTATGTAAAAAATGTAATAAAAATGTATGCACTCTACTGTTTGTCGCTCTGGATAAGAGCGTCTGCTAAATGACTAAAATGTAAATGTATATGGCCCAGGAGTGTGAAGGTGAACGGAAAGGCTCTAGAGCAACGAACCGCCCTTGCTGTCTCTGGCCGGTTCCCCTCTCTCCACTGGGATTCTCTGCCTCTAACCCTATTACAGGGGCTGAGTCACTGGCTTACTGGTGCTCTTTCATGCCGTCCCTAGGAGGGGTGCGTCACTTGAGTGGGTTGAGTCACTGACGTGATCTTCCTGTCTTGGTTGGCGTCCCCCCTTGGGTTGTGCCGTGGCGGAGATCTTTGTGGGCTATACTCGGCCTTGTCTCAGGATGGTAAGTTGGTGGTTGAATATATCACTCTAGTGGTGTGGGGACTGTGCTTTGGCAAAGTGGGTGGGGTTATATCCTTCCTGTTTGGCCCTGTCCAGGGGTATCATCGGATGGGGCCACAGTGTCTCCTGACCCCTCCTGTCTCAGCCTCCAGTATTTATGTAGTAGTTTATGTGTCAAGGGGCTAGGGTCAGTTTGTTATATCTGGAGTACTTCTCCTGTCTTATCCGGGGTCCTGTGTGAATTTAAGTATGCTCTCTCTAATTCTCTTTCTCTCTTTCTTTCTCTCTCTCGGAGGACCTGAGCCCTAGGACCATGCCTCAGGACGACCTGGCATGATGACTCCTTGCTGTCCCCAGTCCACCTGGCCGTGCTGCTGCTCCAGTTTCAACTGTTCTGCCTGCGGCTATGGAACCCTGACCTGTTCACCGGACGTGCTACCTGTCCCAGACCTACTGTTTTCAACTCTCTAGAGACAGCAGGAGCGGTAGAGATACTCTTAATGATCGGCTATGAAAAGCCAACGGACATTTACACCTGAGGTGCTGACTTGCTGCACCCTCGACAACTACTGTGATTATTATTATTTGACCATGCTGGTCATTTATGAACATTTTAACATCTTGGCCATGTTCTGTTATAATCTCCACCCGGCACAGCTAGAAGAGGACTGGCCACCCCTCATAGCCTGGTTCCTCTCTAGGTTTCTTCCTAGGTTTTGGCCTTTCTAGGGAGTTTTTCCAAGCCACCGTGCTTCTACACCGTTTTAGGCTGGGTTTCTGTGCAGCACTTTGAGATATCAGCTGATGTAAGAAGGGCTATATAAATACATTTGATTTGATTTGGATAGAATCACAGTATTGAATCGCAATACATATAGAATCGTGAGAATCGCAATACATATCGTATTGGCACCTACGTAAGTATCGTGATAATATCGTGAGATCCTTGGCAATTCCCGGCCCTACAAAACATGCTGTGGATTATTCATAACGGTACCTGAATGAGGAAGCATTTTATGAGAGGGCTTTCCCTGTTGTCCATAGAAGCATCCCTTAAAAACTTATTTGGGATCGGCATCCCTTCCACGGGATGGTTGAGCTAACGTAAGCTAATGCGAATAGCATGAGGTTGTAAGAAACACAAAAATTTCCCAGGACATAGACATAATTGATATTGGTAGAAAGCTTAAATTCTTGTTAATCTAAGTGCACTGTCCAATTTACAGTGAAAGAATACCATGCTATAGTTTGAGGAGAGTGCACAATTTTGAACATGAAAAGTTATTAATAAACAAATTAGGCACATTTGGGCAGTCTTGATACAACATTTGGAACATAAATGCAATGGTTCATCGGATCAGTCTAAAACACAGGTAGCCTAGTGGTTAGAGTGTTGGACTAATAACCGAAGGGTAGCAAGAACAGATCCCTGAGCTGACAAGGTAAAAATCTGTTGTTCTGCCCCCGAGCAAGGCAGGTAACCCACTGTTCCAAGGCAGTCATTGAAAATAAGAATTTGTTCTTAACTGACTTACCTAGTTAAATAAAGGTACAAAATGTAAAATAAAAAATACACTGCTGACATCTAGTGGCCATATTCTAAATTGCTTCTGGGCTGGAATAATACATTATGGCCTTTCTCTTGCATTTCAAAGATGATGGTACAAAAAAATGCAAAAGAATGGTCTGCATGGTCTGAGAAGCCCTCCCAGATTAACCCAAAACATTTTAAGGGGAGACCGTGTAGCTCTCTGCCTCTCCTGCTGGGTCTCCTCATCCTCTCACTGGCCTAGTTAGTGGGAGGGTGCATGTCGTTCCCAACCGTTAGAACGACATCCACCAGGAATCAATGTGTCAGGATATTGGTACGTCTAAGAAATATCATATCATGTGTTTGGAAATGTGGGATGTTAATTTAATCACAGGGAGGGAAGAGGATAATGCTTTCATATACTGGCATATTATCACTACAAAACTATGTTGCATGCTATACAGTGCAATGATCAAGGTTGCACCCTCTCTCTCTCATCATCTTCAGTTTTATTGCCTTCCTAAACAGATGTCTTACATGCATCTGAAAGCAACAAAGGTAAATAGAGAGAAGGAACACAAACATCTGATAGTAAAACAAAGGAATGTTAACGAGTCAATAATGACCTTTTATTTCTCGTTACAATGTTTGCTATTGTACGATGCCATCAGGTGAACTCAGCAGGGTAAAGTCAGGTCTGATGGGACAGAAAGTAAACTGATTTGCACATGGCTTCATTCTCGGGTAAATGATAATACCCTATGTTTTCTTTTCTCTGTACTGCTTTTTAATTGAGGCTTGTAGCTAGCTGAGGGTTGTAACATGGCAGTATGTACTCAGTTATATCAACAGTTATTAGTAATCAGTTACTATACAGTATGCTTGAATGTGCTTTGTGATTAATACAAGGAAATAACCCTATATCATCAAATCAAAATCAAATCAAATCAAATGTATTTATATAGCCCTACGTACATCAGCTGATATCTCAAAGTGCTGTACAGAAACCCAGCCTAAAACCCCAAACAGCAAGCAATGCAGGTGTAGAAGCACGGTGGCTAGGAAAAACTCCCTAGAAAGGCCAAAACCTAGGAAGAAACCTAGAGAGGAACCAGGCTATGAAGGGGGCCAGTCCTCTTCTGGCTGTGCCGGGTGGAGATTATAACAGAACATGGCGAAGATGTTCAAATGTTCATAAATGACCAGCATGGTCAAATATTAATAATCACAGTAGTTGTCGAGGGTGCAGCAAGCCAGCACCTCAGGAGTAAATGTCAGTTGGCTTTTCATAGCCGATCATTAAGAGTATCTCTACCGCTCCTGCGGTCTCTAGAGAGTTTAAAACAGCAGGTCTGGGACAGGTAGCACATCCGGTGAACAGGTCAGGGTTCCATAGCCGCATGCAGAACAGTTGAAACTGGAGCAGCAGCACGGCCAGGTGGACTGGGGACAGCAAGGAGTCATCATGCCAGGTCGTCCTGAGGCATGGTCCTAGGGCTCAGGTCCTCCGAGAGAGAGAAAGAAAGAGAGACAGAGAGAGAGAATTAGAGAGAACATACTTAAATTCACACAGGACTCCGGATAAGACAGGAGAAGTACTCCAGATATAACAAACTGACCCTAGCCCCCGACACATAAACTACTGCAGCATAAATGATGGAGGCTGAGACAGGAGGGGTCAGGAGACACTGTGGCCTCATCCGATGATACCCCCAGACAGGGCCAAACAGGAAGGATATAACCCCACCCACTTTGCCAAAGGACAGCCCCCACACCACTAGAGGGATATCTTCAACCACCAATTTACCATCCTGAGACAAGGCAGAGTATAGCCCACAAAGATCTCCGCCACGGCACAACCCAAGGGGGGGCGCCAACCCAGACAGGAAGATCACGTCAGTGACTCAACCCACTCAAGTGATGCACCCCTCCTAGGGACGGCATGAAAAAGCACCAGTAAGCCAGTGATTCAGCCCCTGTAATAGGGTTAGAGGCAGAGAATCCCAGAGAATCCCAATCCATATGTTAACCCTATATGCTAACCCTATATATCCAAGTTGGCGTAGCAGTCGGTCGTGTGTTGTTTTTGTCTTTGTCTTATCCCGTGTCTTGTCCCGTGAAAATATTTGGTTTTTAAAAATCTTTTCTCGTGTACATTTTAACCTCACTTTCTGTCTATGAACTAAATATACTTTCATGCAACCCGCCTCACCCAATGTGGTACGGATCTGCTATTCTTATTCCTTATAACAGGAACCTCCATCAGGAGCTAGCCAGCAAACTAGCCTCTAGTCTTTGTTAGTCACTTTGTTAGCCACGGCTAGCGGTCTTCACCTTTTAGCTCGGACACCGCCAGCTTTAGCTCAGACAATACATGCCAGTCTGCACTGCGCGAAATCAACCCAGAGCACATCGGACTGCTTCTCCCTACCACATCACCTGATTCCTGCCGCTCTGGATCATTACACCCGATCATCGCAGCTAGCTAGGTGCTACCGAGTGGCTACTTTTAGCTAACGCCTCTGTCCCGAAGCAAGCACTAGCTAGCCTTGAGCTAGCCACGAGCTAGGCCCATATACAAGCTAATTCTAGGGCTACCATACCTCTCTTGCCAATTGGCCTGGACCCTTTGTTGTCAACGCGGATCCCCGCCGATTCTTCACGACTGGTCTGCCGACGTGGTCACCCAATGCAGTCTCAACGGGCTTTTCCGTTGCAATGTCGCCGAAGACCCATCTTCTTGCTCCGGCCCGGTAGCTGTCTAAGCGCATTGTCTCCCACTCACCTAACATAGTACTGACTACCAAACGGCTCCCTGAATCACCTATTGATGTTCTTTGGACCCTATGATCACTCGGTTACACAGCTGATGCCCACTGGACTGTTTCAATAACACAGTACCTCATATTATTTATCTGTCGGCCCCAGCCTCGAACTCAGGTCCTGTATGAACCTAACTGACCCGCTCTGCCCATTCATCGCCATTTACCCGTTGTTGTCTTAGCTCTCCCGATCAACACCTGTGACTGCTTTATGCCTCTCTCTAATGTCAATATGTCAATATGCTATTCACTGTAGAACCCTCAGTCCTGCTCACCTTGCCTTAGATAGCTCTTTTGTCCCACGCCCAACACATGCGGAGACCTCACCTGGCTTAACTGGTCCCGCCAGAGGCGAAACCTCTCTCATCGTCACTCAATGCCTAGGTTTACCTCCCCTGTACTCACATCCTACCATACCCTTGTCTGTACAATATGCTTTGAATCTATTCTACCACGCCCAGAAATCTGATCCTTTTATTCTCTGTCCCCAACGCACTAGATGACCAGTTCTTATAGCCTTTAGCCGTACCCTTATCCCACTCCTCCTCTGTTCCTCTGGTGATGTAGAGGTTAACCCAGGCCCTGTAGACCCCAGTACCACACCTATTCCCCAGGCGCTATCATTTGTTGACTTCTGTAACCGTATAAGCCTTGGTTTCATGCATGTTAAGATCAGAAGCATGCTCCCTAAATGTGTTTCATTCATTGCTTTAGCACACTCCCCCAAACCTGATGTCCTAGCCGTGTCTGAATCCTGGTTTAGGAAGGCCACTAAAAATTCAGAAATTTCCATCCCGAACTACAACATTTTCCGTCAAGATAGAACTGCGAAAGGCAGAGGAGTAACAATCTACTGCAGAGATAGTCTGCAGAGTTCTGTCATGATATCCAGGTCTGTGCCCAAACAGTTTGAGCTTCTACTTCTAAAAATCACCTTTCCAGGAATAAGTCTCTCACTGTTGCCGCTTGTTACAGACCACCCTCTGCCCCCAGCTGTGCCCTGGACACCATATGCGAATTGATTTCCCCCCCATTTATCTTCAGAGTTCGTAATGTTAGTTGACCTAAACTGGGATATGCTTAATTACTTAATATCCATCCCGGATCCGGGATTCTCCTCATCAAAAAAGCTGACTAGCATAGCCTAGCCTAACGGGACAGGGATATCATATAATATAATTTTCATGAAATCACAAGTCCAATACAGCAAATGAAAGATAAACATCTTGTGAATCCAGCCATCGTTTCTGATTTTTAAAATGTTTTACAGCGAAAACACAATATGTATTTCTATTAGCACACCACAATAGCCAAACACACAACCGCATATTTTCACCATGTTTCCACCGCATAGGTAGCTTTCACAAAAACGACAAAATAGAGATATAATTAGTCACTAACCAAGAAACAGCTTCATCAGATGACAGTCTTATAACATGTTATACAATACAATTTATGTTTTGTTCGAAAATGTGCATATTTGAGGTATAAAGCATAGTTTTACATTGCAGCTACCATCACAAATAGCACCGAAGCAGCCAGAATAATTACAGAGAGCAACGTGAAATACATAAATACTCATCATAAAACATTTATGAAAAATACATGGTGTACAGCAAATGAAAGATAAACATCTTGTGAATCCAGCCAATATTTCTGATTTTTTAAGTGTTTTACAGCGAAAACACAATGTAGTGTGTAGTGTGTAAACACACAAACGCATTTATTCACCGCAAAGGTAGCTTTCGCAAAAACCAGCAAAATATATAAAATTAATCACTAACCTTTGGACAACTTCATCAGATGACAGTCTTATAACATCATGTTATACAATACACTTATGTTTTGTTCGAAAATGTGCATATTTAGCGCTGCAATCGTGGTTATACATTGTGAATATGTAGCAACATTTTCCCAGAATGTCCGGAGATATTTTGGACACTCACCTAATCTGATCAAAGAACTCATCATAAACTTTACATAAAAATACTTGTGGTATGGCAAATGAAAGATACACTGGTTCTTAATGCAACCGTTGTGTTAGATTTTTAAAAATAACTTTACCACAACATACAGCTTGCGTTATTGTGAGACAGCACTCACCAACACGGCGGAGAATAGGAGTCAATATTTTACACAGAAATACGAAATAACATCACACATTTTTTCTTACTTTTGCTGAGCTTCCATCAGAATGTTGTACAAGGAGTCCTTGGTCCAGAATAAATCGTTGTTTTGTTTTAGAATGTCCATTTCTTCTGTCAAATTCGCGCCACAATGCTAGCCAAGGTTACTAACATTCCGATCCTCTCTTGGCGCAAAGAACGTAAAGCTCCAAAAGTCCCAATAAACGTTGAATAAACTGATAAAACTCGGTTGAAAAAACCTACTTTATGATGTTATTATCAAATGTATCAAATAAAATCAGAGCCGGAGATATTCGCCGTGTATACCGACCGCTTTTCAGAAGACAATGTGGAGCTCCTTCGCGCACCTTGGAAAACTGACAAAATGGCTGACCTGTCACTCCAAAAGCTCTTGTTCGACCTCAGATCAAGCTAGCTTCTTATGGCTGCAGGGGGCGTATTGAAAAACTGGAAAATATGTGCACATATTCAAACGGCCTCTTAATCAATTTTTGCTCTTACAATATGCATATATTTACTACTATTGGATAGAAAACAGTCTCTAGTTTCTAAAAACGTTTGAATTATTTCTCTAAGTGGAACAGATGTCACGATCGTGTGGAGAATTGACGGACCAAAACGCAGCATTTGGAAAATACGCCATCTCTTTTAATGATGACGAAGGCAAAACGAAACAAAAACACTTACACACTAAACAAAACAATAAACGATCGTGAAGCTAATCAAACGTAGTGCACACACAGGCTACAAACGTATAACATAGACAATTACCCACATCACATGAAAGCCTATGGCTACCCTAAATATGGCTCCCAATCAGAGACAACAGAAATCAGCTGTCTCTAATTGGGAACTCATTCAGGCAACCATAGACTCTCCTAGACAACTAAACCAACATAGACAACGCTAGACACATGCACTCAACACAAACCCATACACTACACCCAACACCCCCTTTACCATATAACCACCCAAAACCTATAAAACACAAACATTCCCCATGTCACACCCTGACCTAACTAAAATAATAAAGAAAACAAATAATTCTAAGGCCAGGGCGTGACATAACCCCCCCCTTAAGGTGCGAACTCCGGGCGCACCATTACACAGTCTAGGGGAGGGTCTGGGTGGGCTTCCTTCCACGGTGGCGGCTCCGGCACTGGTCGTGGTCCCCACCCCACCACAGTCACTAACCGCCTCCTTAGCTTCCTCCAAATGACCCCCCTCCACATTAACCCCACTGAATTAAGGGGCAGTTCCGGACTAAGGGGCAGCTCCGGACTAAGGGGCAGCTCCGGACTAAGGGGCAGCTCCGGACTAAGGGGCAGTACCAGGGTAAGGGGCAGCACCAGGATAAGGGAGAGCACCAGGATAAGGGGCAGCACCAGGATAAGGGGCAGCTCCGGACTGAGGAACGGCAGCTCCGGACTGAGGGACTGCAGCTCCGGACTGAGGGACGGCCCATGGCTGGCTGACAGATCTGGCTGCTCATGGCTGGCTGACGGATCTGGCTGCTCATGGCTGGCTGACGGATCTGGCTGCTCATGGCTGGCTGACGGATCTGGCTGCTCATGGCTGGCTGACGGATCTGGCTGCTCATGGCTGGCTGACGGATCTGGCTGCTCATGGCTGGCTGACGGATCTGGCTGCTCATGGCTGGCTGACGGATCTGGCTGCTCATGGCTGGCTGATGGATCTGGCTGCTCATGGCTAGCTGACGGATCTGGCTGCTCATGGCTAGCTGACGGATCTGGCTGCTCATGGCTAGCTGACGGATCTGGCTGCTTATGGCTGGCTGACGGATCTGGCTGCTCATGGCTGGCTGACGGATCTGGCTGCTCATGGCTGGCTGACGGATCTGGCTGCTCATGGCTGGCTGACGGATCTGGCTGCTCATGGCTGGCTGACGGATCTGGCTGCTCATGGCTGGCTGACGGATCTGGCTGCTCATGGCTGGCTGACGGATCTGGCTGCTCATGGCTGGTTGGCGGCTCTGGCAGATCCTGTCTGGTTGGCGGCTCTGGCAGATCCTGTCTGGTTGGCGGCTCTGGCAGATCCTGTCTGGTTGGCGGCTCTGGCAGATCCTGTCTGACGAATGGCTCTAGCGGCTCCTGACTGACGAACGGCTCTGACGGCTCGGGACAGGCGGGCGGCTCTAATGGCTCGGGGCAGACGGATGGCTCAGATGGCGCTGGGTAGACGGATGGCTCAGATGGCGCTGGGTAGACGGATGGCTCAGATGGCGCTGGGTAGACGGATGGCTCAGATGGCGCTGGGTAGACGAGCAGTTCAGGCATCGCTGTGCAGACGGCAGACTCTTGCCGGCTGAGGCGCACTGTAGGCCTGGTGCGTGGTGCCGGGACTGGTGGTACCGGGCTGGGGACACGCATCTCAGGGCTAGTGCGGGGAGCAGGAACAGGGCATACTGGACCCTGGGAGCGCACATTAGGCCTAGTGCGTGGTGCCGGAACTGGTGGTACCGGACTGGGGACACGCATCTCAGGGCTAGTTCGGGGAGCAGCAACAGGACGCACAGGACTCTGGGGACACAGGAGGCTTGGTGCGTGGTTTATGCACTGGTGGTAAAGGGCTGGAGACACGCACCACAGGGCTAGTGCGTGGAGGAGGCACTGGTGGTACTGGGTAGGGGCGGGGAGGTGGCGCCGGAAATACCGGACCGTGCATGCGTACTGGCTCCCTTGAGCGCCGAGCCAGCCCAACCTTACCTGGTTGTATGCTCCCCGTCGCCTGACCAGTGCGGGGAGGTGGAATAACCCGCACCGGCCTATGTAGGCGAACCGGGGACACCATGCGTAAGGCTTGTGCCATGTACGCCGGCCCGAGGAGACGCACTGGTGACCAGATGCGTTGGGCCGGCTTCATGACATACGGCTCAACGCTCAGTCTAGCCCGGCCGATACGTGGAGCTGAAATGTACCGAACCGGGCTATGCACGCGTACAGGAGACACCGTGCGCTCTACTGTGTAACATGGTGTCTGCCCGTACTCTCGCTCTCCATGGTAAGTACAGGGAGTAGGCGCTGGTTTCCTAACTGACTTCGCCACACTCCCTTTAAGGCCCCCCCCAAGAAATGTTTGGGTTGTACTCACGGGCTGCCTCCGTGCTGCCTCCTCATATCGCCTCCTCTCGGCTTTAGCTGCCTCCAGCTCTTCACGAGGAAGGCGATATTCTCCCGGTTGTGCCCACGGCCCCTTACCATCCAGTATCTCCTCCCATGTCCAAGAATCCTGTGTAGGTGGGTCCTGTTGCCGCTTTACATGCCGCTTGGTCCTATATTGGTGGGTAATTCTGTCACGATCGTGTGGAGGATTGACGGACCAAAACGCAGCATTTGGAAAATACGCCATCTCTTTTAATGATGACGAAGGCAAAACGAAACAAAAACACTTACACACTAAACAAAACAATAAACGATCGTGAAGCTAATCAAACGTAGTGCACACACAGGCTACAAACGTATAACATAGACAATTACCCACATCACATGAAAGCCTATGGCTACCCTAAATATGGCTCCCAATCAGAGACAACAGAAATCAGCTGTCTCTAATTGGGAACTCATTCAGGCAACCATAGACTCTCCTAGACAACTAAACCAACATAGACAACGCTAGACACATGCACTCAACACAAACCCATACACTACACCCAACACCCCCTTTACCATATAACCACCCAAAACCTATAAAACACAAACATTCCCCATGTCACACCCTGACCTAACTAAAATAATAAAGAAAACAAATAATACTAAGGCCAGGGCGTGACAACAGAACTATTTTTACAGCCCATTTCCCATCCGGAATTGAGATTTCCAAATGCGAGGTCTCTCTTTAAGAGCTTGTCTATAAAAGGGCATGTCACTTAGGACTGTAGAAACACGTCATACGCCTTCCTCTGGGTGTCATGCGGAAGTGAGAGCAGAAAGGACTTGAATATCTCGTCCAGGGACTGAACACAACATCTTGGAGTGAGACCTGCGCACTTTCTATTTTTTTCTGGGCACGAATTAGAACATGGACTCCTGGAATGCGCTCGTTAAAGGTGAATATGATCTCTGGCTTCGATATTATTTGATACATGTCACAATATCATCTTAAGTATGTTTTTTCAATATAGTTTAATTATATTATTGAAATTTATTCTGGACTTTAGACGTGATGCTTTGGAAGAATTGTTTGAAGAAAGAGAGGTTAGCGCCGCACGGGCAGTGTGCTTGCTAATTCAAGAGAGAAATAGTTTGTTCTGGATCTCAAACAAAGACTGTACTGGACAATGGACCCCTTTACAACATTCTGATGGAATATCAACAAAGATAAGGACCCTATTTGGGATGCTTTTTCATTTATCTGTCAAACTGTGCTATGCTACCGTTTGACTAGAATCAATGCTGCCGTGTGCTAGCTAATGTAGTAAGCTAATATAACGATGTATTGTGTTTTCGCTGTAAAACACTTCAAAAATCGGAAATATTGGCTCTATTCACACGATCTTTGTCTTTCATTAGCTATCCACCATATATTTTTCTGAAATGTTTTATGATGTATAATTAGTAGTTGACGTTGGTGTCTGTATTTTCTCTCGCTACTCCCGTGCGATTTCAGACTGTAGCTATGATGGGAGCAGTAATGTAAGACTGATTTATAACTAAAATATGCACATTTTTTGAACAAAACATAGATTTATTGTGTAACATGTTATAGGACTGTCATCTGAGGTAGTTTTTTCTAGGTTATTTAGGTTGGTTCTAGGTTAGTTAGGTTGGCTTGTGCATGCTACTTGCATCCTACTTGTGCTGTGAAAAATGTCTGTCCTCTTTTTTATTTGGTGGTGAGCTAACATAAATATATGTGGTGTTTTCTCTGTAAAACATTTAAAAAATCGGACATGTTGGCTGGATTGACAAGATGTTTATCTTTCAAATGCTGTATTGGACTTGTTAATGTGTGAAAGTTAAATATTTAAAAAAAAATAGATTTTGAATTTCGCGCCCTGCAATAGAGCTGGATGTTGTCATAAGTGTACCGACGTCGGGACAGCCCGCCTAACAGGCTAGACACCCCATTCCACGTTCCACTGCCTGTTGACATCTAGTGGAAGGTGTATGAAGTGCATGCATATCGATATATATAAGGCAATTGAATAGGCAGGCCCTGAAACAGAGCCTCTTTTTCAGATTTTTCACTTCCTTTATAGAAGTTTGCTGCAAAATGAGTTCTGTTTTACTCACAGATATAATTCAAACAGTTTTAGAAACTTGACAGTGTTTTCTATCCAATAGTAATAATACTATGCATATTGTATGATCTAGAATAGAGTACGAGGCCGTTTAAATTGGGCACGATTTTTTCCAAAGTGAAAACAGCAACCCCCTATTGACAATTAACACCCCGGCCGTGTTACAATCTAAGCTAGATGCCATCAATCTCACACAAATTATCAAGGAACCTACGAGGTACAACCCCAAATCTGTAAACATGGGCACCCTCATAGATATCATCCTGACCAACATGCCCTCTAAATACACCTCTGCTGTCTTCAACCAGGATCTCAGCGATCACGGCCTCATTTCCTGCGTCCGTAATTGGTCCGCGGTCAAACGACCGCCCTTCATCACTGTCACACGCTCCCTAAAACACTTCAGCGAGCAGGCTTTTCTGATCGACCTGGCCCGGGTATCCTGGAAGGATATTGACCTCATCCCATCAGCAGAGGATGCCTGGTTATTCTTTAAAAGTCCTTTCCTCGCCATCTTAAATAAGCATGCCCCATTCAAAAAATGTAGAACTAATAACAGACATAGCACTTGGTTCACTCCAGACTTGACTGCCCTTGACCAGCACAAAAACATCCTGTGGCGTACTGCATTAGCAACGAATAGACCCCCGCGATATGCTTTTCAGGGAAGGGAAGTTAGGAACCAAATTTACACAGTCAGTTAGGAAAGCAAAGGTTAGCTTTTTAAAACAGAAATGTGCTTCCTGTAGCACTAATTCAAAAATGTTTTGGGACATTGTAAAGTCCATGGAGAATAAGAGCACCTCCTCCCAGCTGCCCACTGCACTGAGGATAGGAAACACTGTCACCCCCAATAAATCCACCATAATTGAGAATTTCAATACGATTTTTCTACGGCTGGCCATGCTTTCCACCTGGCTACCCCTACCCCGGCCAACAGCTCTGCACCCCCGGCAGCAACTTGCCAAAGGCCCCCCCCCGCTTTTCCTTCGCCCAAATCCAGATAGCTGATGTTCTGAAAGAGCTGCAAAATCTGGACCTCTACAAATCAGCTGGGCTAGACAATCTGGACCCTCTCTTTCTACAATTATCCGCTGCAATTGTTGCAACCCCTATTACTAGTCTGTTCAACCTCTCTTTCGTATTGTCTGAGATCCCTAAAGATTGGAAAGCTGCCGCAGTCATCTCCCTCTTCAAAGGGGGAGACACTCTAGACCCAAGCTGTTAGAGACCTATATCCATCCTGCCCTGCCTTTCTAAAGTCTTCAAAAGCCAAGTGAACAAACAGATCACTGACCATTTCGAATCCCACCATACCTTCTCCGCTATGCAATCTGGTTTCTGAGCTGGTCATGGGTGCACCTCAGCCACGCTCAAGGTCCTAAGTGATAACATAACTGCCATCGATAACAGACAGTACTGTGCAGCCGTCTTCGTCGACCTGGCCAAGGCTATCGACTGTCAATCACCGCATTCTTACCGGCAGACTCAACAGCGTTGGTTTCTCAAATGTTCACCAACTACTTCTCAGATAGAGTTCAATGTGTCAAATCTGAGGGACTGTTGTCCGGACCTCTGGCAGTCTCTATGGGGTGCCACAGGGTTCAACTCTCGGGCCGACTCTCTTCTCTGTATACATCAATGATGTTGCTCTTGCTGCCGGTGATTCTCTAATCCACCTATACGCAGACGACACCATTCTGTATACTTCTGGCCCTTCTTTGGACACTGTGTTAACAAAAGTCCAGACGAGCTTCAATGCCATACAACACTCGTACCGTGGCCTCCAACTGCTCTTAATAAATGCTAATAAAACTAATGCATGCTTTTCAACCTATTGCTGCCCGCACCCGCCCGCCCGACTAGCATCAGTACTCTGGACTACAATTACCTTAGTGTCTGGTTAGACTGTAAACTCTCCTTCCAGACTCACATTAAGCATCTCCAATCCAAAATGAAATCTAGAATCGGCTTCCTATTTCACAACAAAGCCTACTTCACTCATGCTGCTAAACATACCCTCGTAAAACTGACTATCCTACCGATCCTTGACTTCGGTGATAAAATATGATAACCTTATATGCTAACCCTATATGCTAACTCTATACACTTTGGACACACCGACTGCGTCATTGCATCACTGCTGCATAACATTTTGTGCAGCTAGGCAACTATACTGATGCATGTATCTTTTGCATATGGTCGCATGCGATTGGACAAATGGAGGAGAGAATCATTTTCGCAGTATCCTCAAAACCGTGTCTTTTTGACACAACTGCTGACAGCTACAGGGACATAAACACAAAAAAATGCCTGCTTGGAGACAAGTGTCCACGATAGTAGGATTGCCAGGTCAGTTTAGTAGTGAGCTTGTGCTTGATTTGGCTAGTTAGCTAGCTAGCTAACCTAGCTTGCTAACCTAGCCAATGAGGTGTGTGTGTGAAAGAAAGTCATATAAATGATGCTAGTTACTACCCCTGAAAACTTTACCAAATGTTCATGTTTGAAAGAGTGTGAGTGTGTATGTCATAAATCGTAATAGAAATGGTAGATACTACTGTACCCCTGATAATTTGGTCAGATAACCGTGTGTGTGTCTATGTGTACAGTAGGTGACATGTCCATGATAGCCATCTAATAACTATAGTTATGCTAGGTAATGGTTTGGCTTATCATGTTCATGTCTATGTAGAAGACTGTAGGAGGAAGTGGAGAGGACTCAGGGACAGGTATCAGAGAGAGAGAAGGGCAGAGAAAGAGAAGAGGTCTGGGTCAGCAGCTTCAGGCCAGCAGCCTCGGCGCTTCTGCCACATTCTTTCTTTTCTGGATCCATTTATTGTGCCTAGGGCAACGAGTGGCAATTTTACAGGCAGACCCTCTACTACGTCATCCACAAGTGTTGTCGCCACCGGTGGTGCATCAAGACCCTCAACGTCATCTACAAGTGCGACCATCGCCTCAACCGGTGCAGCGAGACCCTCTACAACGTCTACATCATCCACGAGTATGACCACCAACGGTGCAGACATGGAAGATGATGAAATGGAGGAAGCACCTCTGGATCTAGGACCACCTGAGATTATTATGAACCTCACGGAAGTGACCACTGATGAGCCCTTTGAACAGGATGCGGCCGTAGAGACGAATGACTAGAGAAACAGAGAGAGAACGTAAGAGGAACAACGTCACACCAGGCGTCATCGGAGGTACCAGCCCCCAGATCCACTCAACTCATTTCAACAGAGGCTCCTCCAAGCCGCCGAGAGGGATGCAGCCCAACCTGATGCTCACAGGAAGGAGGATGAAGAGACCCTCTTTGCCATGAGCCTGGTGCCAACACTGAAGAGGCTGCCTCAGCAAAGAAAAGCAACAGTCAAGGTTAAAATGTATCAGCTGCTTTCCAAGCCGAGTTCAATGGTACAAAAAATTTTTTTCTCCACATCACAGGTAGTGTCATAAGTGTGCGACAGTGAAGTAAAGTAGGTAATTTTTACAGTATACTCATGTAGGCTAATTGGTATTTCAGATCAAAGGATTAATATGAGGCAAATGTATAGCTGTTGTTTCTGGGTTAGAAAATATCCTAAAACAGTTTGCTGTCTAAATATTTGCCTGTCATATTCATCTTTTGATCTGAAATACAAATTCCATGAGTAAACAGCAAGTATTACCAACTTTACCACACTGTTCCAAAATGTATGCCACTAACTACACTATACAAGCAGTATTTAGTTAACATAAATCTCACCTTTTATGGTGTCATATTATGTTAAGCTTGTATGTGTTGTTTTTCTCTTCCCTTCCAGAGATGGAGTCCATTTAGCCGACCAGCTCACAGGAAGGACAGGAAGAGGAGAGGAAGGACAGGAAGGACAGGAAGATGAGAGGAAGGACAGGAAGGACAGGAAGAGGAGAGGAAGGACAGGAAGAGGAGAGGAAGGACAGGAAGAGGAGAGGAAGGACAGGAAGGACAGGAAGGAAAGGAAGAGGAGAGGAAGGACAGGAAGAGGACAGGAAGGACAGGAAGAGGAGAGGAAGGACAGGAAGAGGAGAGGAAGGACAGGAAGAGGACAGGAAGAGGAGAGGAAGGACAGGAAGAGGAGAGGAAGGACAGGAAGAGGACAGGAAGAGGAGAGGAAGGACAGGAAGAGGAGAGGAAGAGGAGAGGAAGGACAGGAAGAGGAGAGGAAGGACAGGAAGGACAGGAAGAGGAGAGGAAGGACAGGAAGAGGACTGGAAGAGGAGAGGAAGGACAGGAAGAGGAGTTGTCTGGTTGTTGTTTTGGCCTCCCTCATTGTACCTTTCTTTTCACACACGTCAGTTCCCTTTAAATCCAGTCAATTCATAAAGTCATTTGTTTATAAAGTCATTATTAGCGTTACATAGATTTCTGAATTGACAGAATTGAAACACCAGAGAATTCACAGATGGTCTTGTTGGTCTCTTACGAGACTAAAGGTGAATATATTTCTTTCATTTAAAACCACTTGAAAACCAGAGTGTTGAAACTGTTTGTGAAGTTATGTTCCATCGACTGGTACATGACGTCCAGGGGCCATTTGTTTGTTTAGCTGTGTTATGGTTACACATTATTTTATTTTTTACAGAGACAGAGACACACACACACCACTCCTGTCTGTACCTCAGATCTCCAGTGCCCTGCCCTCTCTCTCTTTATGGCCATGTCTGAAGTTCCCCTACCACGTCTAGGCTTTATGAGTAGTGCCTGTATCTGTCTGCAGTTGTGCCAAATATACATGCTCTTGTTGGTCTCTTACAGATTACAGGCTATACATTCATTTTTTTTATTTTTACACACACACACCTTTCAATAGTTTTATTTTTTAACATTTTTACAACACACATACCTGTCATGTTCTTTCCTGTACTTCAATACTTGTTAGATTATGTTTTCATAGTCAGTTGTTTCATTTGTTTATTAATATCTAATTTAGACTTAATCTGCTTATTTCTTTCCTGCACCTTTGCAGATCTAAGACAAGATGAAAGTAAAAACACATACTCTTCCTAATTAGATTTTTTTCCACTTGTATTTTGTCAGGCCAGTGAACATGGTGGTAAACTGTACTATTTGAATGGACCCTAGGTTACCCTTTTCCCTTTGTTATCATACTAACTGTATGTCATATAATCTTAATTAGTGCTCCCGCTCACCTGATGTACCATGCCAGGTGTGTATGATACTGACGTTAATGGGAGAGGGAAGGGGTTTTAAGGTGTGGTCTTTACTCCCAAATTTCACTTAAATATAGCTTCCAAATGAAGAGAGACAATGATACATGAGGTAATCTGGGGAAAAAAACAATTTTATGGACAACGTGGATGGTTCTTAAAGAAACCTTTGTGGTAGGGGGCTCTTAAAAGAGCCGTTTCTGTAACGGTATTCCTCCTCCTCTTCAACCGAAGAGGAGGAGTAGTGATTGAACCAAGGCGCAGCGGGTTGTGATGACATATTTATTTACAGAAAAGACGAAAACACGAACTTGACTATAAACTAACAAAACAACAAAACGGAGTAGACAAACCTGGACATGCGAACTTACATAAAACGCAGAACTCACGAACAGGAAAATGACTACACAAAAGACCGAACTTACAAACAAACCGAACAGTCCCGTATGGTGCGACAAACACTGACACAGGAGACAACCACCCACAACAAACACAGTGAAACAACCTACCTAAATATGACTCTCAATTAGAGGAAAACGCAAAACACCTGCCTCTAATTAAGAGCCATACCAGGCAACCCTTAAACCAACATAGAAACAGAAAACATAGAATGCCCACCCAAACTCACGTCCTGACCAACTAACACATACAACAAACTAACAGAAATAGGTCAGGAACGTGACAGTTTCACTCCACGGCATACTGCCATGGGACTTCACCTGCTGGCGATGAGAAGTAGGTGGTCAGCTTCTCCCTCACCTGGAGTACCTGTTGGGGGCGTTGTTGGCACCTGCCCTGGTGACATCAGGAAGGTGACCATTTGGCGTGCCCATCTCTATCCGGAGCGGCTCCTGGAATGACCTCCGCAGCTAGTTGTGGAGAACACAGGCTTTGGCAATGGCAGCTGGCGTCCAGCGTAGGGCCTCATGAGGTTGGGACTCAAAGGGAAGGCCTCGTCGCCGAAGAAGACATGGGGAACAGGTCCCAGGCATTCAGCCCCAGGGAGTGATGCAGATGGTGGAATCTCCAGGGTGCCATTTTGAAGTACCTGGCCGAAGGCAGAGTCCCGGAGGGTACCGCCATCACTTCCCTTGTCGTAAGCATCAACATCGACAACATGGAAACAGTAAACGGCATCTACTACAGCCAAGAGTACAACTGAATATGTACCCTTGTAGTTGTAGAATTGCGAACCTGAGCACGGTGGAGCCTGGATTACTACATGTTTCCCGTCAATGGAGCCGAGACAGTTGGGGAAATTCCACCTCTCCAGGAACTCGGCAGCTATGGCCCTCCAGTCTTCCTCTTTGGGGACAGGCATGTATTCACCAACCATACAGTCCCAAATGACTTGTGCCACAGAGAGGACAATGCCTGCCACCGTGGACCGTCCAACTCGGAAGCTGAATCCGATGGTCCTGCAGGAGTCGCCTGTCGCCAAGAATCTAAAATATAATTCTAAATAATTATCAATATTGTGTGTAACTTGAATTCCGCCCACATATTATATCTACTCACATAGCTACCTCATTACAGTTTATTATGCTCTACTAATTATATTGTAATACTCATCAACCATCATTAACAATGCCTTGAAACAGTACAATTCAGTCTATGACTATATCAATAAACTGTAGCCCAGGCCAACTCTACTCTTAGAAAGAATGGTACTATCTACTTAAAAGGGTTCTCCGGCTGTCCCCATAGGAGATCCCTTTTTGGTTCCAGGTAGTACCCTTTTTGGTTCCAAGTAGAACACTATTGGGTTACATGTATAACCTTTTCTCCAAAGGGTTATATCTTGAACCAAAAAGGGTTATCCTATTGGGGAAAGCAGAAGGACACTTTTGGAACCTTTTTCTCTAAGAGTGTATGTGAGTCCAATAAGAATGTAATGAATGACTGTAACTGTCTTGAACAACAATGGGTCCTGGAGAAGACTAGCCTTCCTTCATCAGGGCAGAAGGCACCTCAACTTTCTTTTCATTTGGTAACATTGCATAATTAAAAAAGGATTATAAACCAACTTTGGGAAAGTTGTATTCCTAATGAACCAACTGTAAAAGTACATCTGATGTCAAATAGGGACTATTAACTAGAGAGCCCTTTAGCTAGCTAGGTTGCACATAAGAACTATGTATCAAATATCAATCAATTATGGTATCAAAGGCTTTAAAAATGTACTAGAATTTAGCTTACCGGAGACAGATCGCTAGGCGTTCTACTGGGCTAATGGACTCCCGGTAGTTGGTATCCACCGGGTGATCCTGGCTCCAACCATCTGGAGCAGGTGATTGGACTGGCTTTGGTCCAGACGAAAGTAACTTTGGAATTCCTCTCCAAACAGTCGAAGCTCTTGAATGAGATGGTGGAACTCCATTGCCTGCTTTCGGTACTTTAACCATCTCTGGACCCACACAGACCTGCGCTTTCGGCGGGGCTGGTCCCGGCCCAACAGCGCGATCAAGACCACCTTCCTCAACGTTGGTCTCATTGTTGAAAGAGCCTACTCTGCTATCTTGACTATTTATTATTGCATTTCGCTCCAAAACTGCATTTTGGAGGGAAATTATATTATAGGCTCTCACAATTAATGTGTGGATGTCATTGAAATAGTAATATACTTGGAAACTAAATGAATAAAAAATGTTAAGAAATTCTAGTCAAACAGTTTTTATTATGTTATCCCACATTTTGTACCGGATATGTGTGCAACAAAAATTCAACATTCACATTTTGCTACTTTCTGTCAAGTCTACGCATACAATTTGATGCATTCGTTCGATAAATCCAACGTATGCACCACACCGAACGCACTGCAACTGCCTCTGCAACGCAATGCTGCAAGGCAAATGCAGCTTTCCATTGGAAATGAATGTACTTCTGTTGTATCAAAACGCACTACGCAGTCGGTGTGTTCGAAGCGTAACCCTTTACGCTAACCCTATATGCTAACTCTATTTTCTAACCCTTTACGCTAACCCTATATGCTAACTCTATTTTCTAACCCTATATGCTAACCTTATTTGCTAACCCTTTACGCTAACCCTATATGCTAACCTTATTTGCTAACCCTTTACGCTAACCCTATATGCTAACCTTATTTGCTAACCCTTTACGCTAACCCTATATGCTAACCTTATTTGCTAACCCTATATGTTAACCTTATTTGCTAACCCTTTATGCTAACCCTATATGCTAACTCTATATGCTAACCCTATTTTCTAACCCTTTACACTAACCCTATATGCTAACCTTATATGATATATGTGGATGTCTTCTTTATTTGTTTGTATTGTATTGACGAGTCATCCCGGCTCAAACACACATGCATTGGTGTTATTCTACCTAACCATGTGAACAGATAGCAAGAGCCCTCTCATATCAGTGATGAAGAGCATCTTTGATTGTAGAATGGAAAGGTCATTGCCTTTGGTCTGTCATCTTCAAAGAGGGAGAGGAACTGGGACTCCTTGGTCGACGGGTTCCTGGCACACACATGTAGACATTCTCTCTCTCTGTCTCTCTCTGTCTCTCTGTCTCTCTCTCTCTCTCTCTCTCTCTCTCTCATGGAGGTCTATGACGTTTACTCAGTTAGCTTCTTCCTGTTATTTCATCAGAACCATGAATGATAATATACACTTTCTGTTTTCTCCTGCCACGTCGAACATGTGTATCATAGTGATGTTGGGATTACCGGTGTGTACATGAAAGAAAGAGAGAAAAACAAAACCTGTTCATTGGTGGTTTGACATTTTTATCCAGGAAACGAGAAAAGTCATACATCTCAGATACTGTATAATGCATGTAGGAGTATATCTCAGATACTGTAGAATACATGAAGGAGTATATCTCAGACACTGTATAATACATACAGCAGTATATGTCAGATACTGTAGAATACATGTAGGAGTATATCTCAGATACTGTATAATACATGTAGGAGTATATCTCAGATACTGTATAATACATACAGCAGTATATCTCAGATACTGTATAATACATGTAGAAGTATATCTCAGATACTGTATAATACATGTAGGAGTATAGCTCAGATATGGTATAATACATACATCAGTATATCTCAGATACTGTATAATACATGTAGGAGTATATCTCAGATACTGTATAATACATGTAGGAGTATATCTCAGATACTGTATAATACATGTAGCAGTATATCTCAGATACTGTATAATACATGTAGGAGTATATCTCAGATACTGTATAATACATGTAGCAGTATATCTCAGATACTGTATAATACATGTAGGAGTATATCTCAGATACTGTATAATACATGTAGCAGTATATCTCAGATACGGTATAATACATGTAGGAGTATATCTCAGATACTGTATAATACATGTAGCAGTATATCTCAGATACTGTATAATACATGTAGGAGTATATCTCAGATACTGTATATTGCATGTAGCAGTATATCTCAGATACTGTATAATACAGGTAGGAGTATATCTCATATACTGTATAATACATGTAGGAGTATATCTCAGATACTGTATAATACATGTAGGAGTATATCTCAGATACTGTATAATACATGTAGCAGTATATCTCAGATACTGTATAATACATGTAGGAGTATATCTCAGATACTGTATAATACACGTAGCAGTATATCTCAGATACTGCATAATACATGTAGGAGTATATCTCAGATACTGTATAATACATGTAGCAGTATATCTCAGATACTGTATAAAACATACAGCAGTTTATCTCAGTAACTGTATAATACATGTAGCAGTACATCTCAGATACTGTATAATACATGTAGCAGTATATCTCAGATACTGTATAATACATGTAGCAGTATATCTCAGATACTGTATAATACATGTAGGAGTATATCTCAGATACTGTATAATACATGTAGGAGTATATCTCAGATACTGTATAATACATGTAGCAGTATATCTCAGATACTGTATAATGCATGTAGCAGTATATCTCAGATACTGTATAATACATACAGCAGTAGTGATTATTTAGTGTTTAAGCTCAATGCTGTTAATGTGTACAGTTTGCTTTTAAATCCATCCGTCTTTACAGACTCAAATTATTATATTCATACTCTTTTCACAAGTAGATAGACCCGCTTGATGCATCTGGCTGTGCGTTATCACAATGTCAAAGTAAAAGAAAACGTTACTCCTAAATGAAGTTCCCAGATAAGGTCATGCTTTATTGTGGTCAACTGTTGGTTAGGGCAGCTTTGGCCCTCAATAAAGATGTCACTGGAGATGTTGGATGAGGTTGACTATGTTGCATTTTTGTACTCCACTGGGGCCACCTTCTGGCAGCTGTTGGCCATTGCATGTTTCTGTATAATTTGTGATTGAATAAATTGTCAGTCTATGGGCCTGACGATGTCTTGCTCAACATCACACTCTAAATTGAAATGAGAGATAATACAAGGCCTAAGATTGGAGACTGAAATGATCTGAAATCTCCTTGCTATGGCTGTAGGCTAATCAGCATTTCTTTTTACCACCTGTTGCAGTGTGTCTCATGTAAAGTTAATATTCTCCTCTGTCTTGAGAAGTAGGCACAATATTTTTCAACATATATCTCCACATATATCATATATATATTTCCACATATATCCATCCTACCCTGCCTTTCTAAAGTCTTCGAAAGCCAAGTTAATAAACAAGTTAAAGTTAATAAATAAACAGATCACTGACCGTCTCGAATCCCACCGTACCTTCTCCGCTGTGCAATTCGGTTTCCGAGACGGTCACGGGTGCACCTCGGCCACGCTCAAGTTACTAAACGATATCATAACCGCCATCGATAACAGACAGTACTGTGCAGCCGTCTTCGTCTACCTGGCCAAGGCTTTCGACTCTGTCAATCACCATATTCTTATCGGCAGACTCAATAGCCTCGTTTTTTTTTTTTTAAATGACGGCCTCGCCTGGTTCACCAACTACTTTGCAGACAGAGTTCAGTGTGTCAAATCGGAGGGCATGTCGTCCAGGCCTCTGGCAGTCTCTATGGGGGTACCACAGGGTTCAATTCTCGGGCCGACTCTTTTCTCTGTATATATCAATGATGTATCTCTTGCTGCGGGCGATTTTCTGATCCACCTCTACGCAGACGACACCATTCTGTATACTTCCGGCCCTTCCTTGGACACTGTGCTAACTAACCTCCAAACGTGCTTCAATGCCATACAACACTCCTTCCGTGGCCTCCAACTGCTCTTAAACGCTAGTAAAACCAAATGCATGCTTTTCAACCGTTCGCTGCCCGCACCCTCCCGCCCGACTAGCATCACCACCCTGGACGGTTCCGACCTAGAATATGTGGACAACTATAAATACCTAGGTGTCTGTAAACTCTCCTGTAAACTCTCCTTCCATACTCATATTAAACATCTCCAATCCAAAATCAAATCTAGAATCGGCTTTCTATTTCGCAACAAAGCATCCTTCACTCATGCTGCCAAACATACCCTCGTAAAACTGACCATCCTACCGATCCTCGACTTCAGCGATGTCATTTATAAAATAGGCTCCAACACTCTACTCAACGCATTGGATGCAGTCTATCACAGTGCCATCCGTTTTGTCACCAAAGCCCCATATACTACCCAACACTGCGAGCTGTACGCTCTCGTTGGCTGGCCCTCACTTCATACTCGTCGCCAAACACACTGGCTCCAGGTCATCTACAAGTCTTTGCTAGGTAAAGCCCTGCCTTATCTCAGCTCACTGGTCACCATAGCAGCACCCACTTGTAGCACGCGCTCCAGCAGGTATATCTCACTGGTCATCCCCAAAGCCAATAACTCATTTGGCCACCTTTCCTTCCAGTTCTCTGCTGCCAATGACTGGAACAAACTGCAAAAATCACTGAAGCTGGAGACTCATATCTCCCTCACTAGCTTTAAGCACCAGCTGTCAGAGCAGCTCACAGATCACTGCACCTGTACATAGCCCATCTGTAAACAGCCCATTCCCATACTGTATTTGTTTATTTATCTTGCTCCTTTGCACCCCAGTATCTCTACTTGCACATTCATCTTCTGCACATCTATCACTCCAGTGTTTAATTGCTATATTGTAATTACTTCGCCACCATGGCCTATTTATTGCCTTAACTCCCTTATTTTACCTCATTTGCACTCACTGTCTATAGACATCTTGTTTTCTTTTTTTCTACTGTATTATTAATTGTATGTTTTGTTATTCCATGTGTAACTCTGCGTTGTAGTATGTGTCAAACCGCTATGCTTTATCTTGGCCAGGTCGCAGTTGCAAATGAGAACTTGTTCTCAACTAGCCTACCTGGTTAAATAAAGGTGAAATAAAAAATAAAAATATAATAACATTGTAAATACTGAGTTTGTGTCCCTCTCTTTCTCTCTCTCTCTGCGTAGGATGTCCTGCTGACAGCGTGGACCTGTTGAAGCTGGAGAAGGTGGAGTTTGGAGGCATCAAAGCCAGCAGCCAGCAGGACCAGTGGCTCCACCAGGACTTCCTGGACACCTACAAGTTATTCACTGAGAAGCCCCAACGACGTCGACAATACGCTACATTATAATGAAGAAGGAATATGGGAACAAGGGTCAGTTGTATGGACTCAGATGAAGTAAAACATATTCTACATGTCAAAGCAGATCTGTTCAATATTTGAAGCAATGACTTTGTGGGCTGTAAAAAAATGGCTTTCAAAAAGGGCTTGAAAGGGCTGTCTATCTATCTGACAGTGTGTGTGTGTGTGTGTGTGTGTGTGTGTGTGTGTGTGTGTGTGTGTGTGTGTGTGTCCCAATGCAGAAGTTTGAGACATACGAGTTCAAAAATAAGGCTGAGGATACAGACCGTCTTCTGGGCGCAATCTTCTGTCAAGCCTTTGATGATGCCTCTGGACTGGAGCAAGCATTCAAGTTGAGGAGAGGCCACACACACACGCACACGCACACACACACGCACACGCACACACACACGCACAAGCCCACGCACACACACACACACACGCACACACATTGATACATTCTTGTCCTCCCTGCAGGTGCTGGATTTGTTTGGCAACCTGTTAGAGCGCCCCCTCATGGCTGCTGATGCTCAGGACAGATACCGTCTCCTCATCAGCCTGTTTGGCAGACAGCTAGACTGCTGCAAACTGCTCTTCAACAAACTGCTCTTCAACAAACACACACAGCTGAGGAACTGGGTATGATACCTCACTTTTAATCCATACCAAATTATGTCATAATTTTCTGCCTAAATAATACATGTAAACATTATCATTGTTTTGAAGTTTATGTTTGACTGTTTACTAGTACATAAAAACACATACGATTGCTGCCGTGTGACACATTTTCTCCTATAGAAACTTTACATGACTAGTTATGTGTATATTCTATCTCCCCAGGTTGTGCCCCAGTGTATAAAATCATGCCAGTGGTAGCAGGGGTCTGATGTGGGTTCAGTAACTACAGGAGTGAATCCAGATCCCCTTCCCCAAGTTCAACTACATCGCCTACCTGTCGTTCTCATCTCTTACCCTGCATCTCTACTTTAGCCACTAGATTCTGCTGCTGGTGGTTGTAGCAGTATTATCATGTGTGGAACCTCCGGGAGATGTATAAAACATTTTTGATGCAATTTCAATGTTGATTAAGTTTCTTTGTGTGTCACCAAATTAGCTTGAGATGATTTTACTGCAACCCTGCTCACTGCATCCAAGTTGCTTGACACAGGTGTTTTGAAGAGCTGTCAGTCAACGTGAGCTCATGAATATTAGCTCTCCACCCACTCAGCCTGTCTTTTCAAACTTTCTGGTAGTTAGCCATGAAAGAAAAAGTACTTGTTCAAAAAATATATATGTTATGGGTTATATTTGAGTAACTCTTAAGGCTATTTAAATGGGAATCAGAATGACTGTTCAGTAGGTTTTAGGCCTCTAGAAGTGCAAGTGATATAAAACACTAAATTTGAATTAATATATTGTAATGTATAAACACTTTAGATAGCAGCTAACCAATCCTTTGTAACTATAATAAAATACAGTGAAATACAAACCCCTCCCTCTATAATTTTATCCATTCATTCATCCATCCATTCATCCATCATCCAGTCATTCATTCCAATTACGGTTGGATTCACTTTTTTTTTTTACAGTATAATACAGTACATTTTAATCTATTGTACTGTGTGTCCTTACACAGTACTTGCTTTGATACCGTATATATAGTAGGTCGACTGTAATACGAAATACAGAATGTTACTCGCCACCGAGCTGCCTGTAAGCCACTGTGAAGTCCACAGTAAACCCCCTTTACAGTTTAGTCTAAATCAGTGTAGTGGATTACGTGTATGAAAGGGAAAGGGGGATACCTAGTCAGTTGTACAACTGAATGCCTTCCACTGAAATGTTTCTTCCACATTTAACCCCTCTGAATCAGGGCCTCGGTGTAATAGTACGGAGACGCTCCAGATTTATGTTCTCTTTGCGGCAGCAGTGCTGATCTGTAGATTATTTTCCCAGCGCTCTCATAATCTCATATGCTCTGTCTCTTCTCACCAATGTGCTCTGTGAGGAATGGCCCTTCAAAAAAAATCCAACACAGAAACCTGCAAGACAAAGCATCCTATTGGGTTTAAATTGTGTTCTGTGTGTGTGTGTGTTTGTTTTGGTTCTTTTATTCTTGTGCGGGCATACAATCCCCAAGTCCCCACAAAGATAGTAAAACAAAGAAAATTATCCCTGGTGGGGACATTTCCCACATCCCCATGAAGACAAAGACTATTTTAAATTAAGGGATTAGGTTTAGGGTTAGGGTTACAATTAGGGTTAGAATTAGGGTTAGAGTAAGGGTAAGGGTAAGGGTAAAGGTAAGGGGTTAGGGTTACAGATTAAGGTTAAGGTTAGGGAAAGGGTTAGGGTTAGGGTAAGGTTTAGGAGTTAAGAAAAATAGGATTTTAAATGGAAATGAAACCTCACAAGGATAGAAGAACAAAATGTGTGTGTGTGTGTGTTTGCGCGGTGTAGTTTGTGTGTGCATGCTGTATTGTCACATCCTGTGCGTGAAATGTGCTCCATTATTGTTCCTGCACCCAATCTAATACGATAGTAACAAAATACATCCCACCTCTCCACTGGCCCAATCTAATACAATAATAACAAAATACATCCCACCTCTCCACTCACCCAATCTAATACGATAATAACAAAATACATCCCACCTCTCCACTCACCCAATCTAATACGATAATAACAAAATACATCCCACCTCTCCACTCACCCAATCTAATACGATAATAACAAAATACATCCCACCTCTCCACTCGCCCAATCTAATACGATAATAACAAAATACATCCCCTCTCTCCACTCGCCCAATCTAATACGATAATAACAAAATACGTCCCACCTCTCCACTCGCCCAATCTAATACGATAATCAACAACACATGTCCCTCTTTCCACTCACCCAATCTAATACGATAATCAACAACACATGTCCCTCTTTCCACTCACCCAATCTAATACGATAATCAACAACACGTGTACCCTCTTTCCACTCGCCCAATCTAATACGATAATAACTAAATATGTCCCCTCTCTTTTTCTTTATGCGGATGCCTCTACACTTATGGTGTCTCACAAAAGTAAAACTATGTTGGAGAGGATACTTAGCACAGAGTTTACTAACGTTAGCAAATGGCTTGGCGATAATAAGCTATCTCTGCACTTAGGGAAAACTGAAGCAATTCTTTTTGGATCCAGACCTAAATTGTGCAGGTCGTCTGGAATCAGAGTGGAGTTAGGGGGTGAGGTGCTGACTACTAAAACCTCTGTTAGCTACTTGGGATGTATCCTTGATGGAAGCTTGCGAGGTGTGAGCATGGCCAATAAAGTGCTAGGGAAGGTTAATGCCAGGACTAAGTTTTTGGCTAGAAAGTCCAAGCTGCAGGGCCTCCCGGGTGGCGCAGTGGTCTAGGGCACTGCATCACAGCGCTAGCTGCGCCACCAGAGGCTCTGGGTTCGCGCCCAGGCTCTGTCGCAGCCGGCTGCGACCGGGAGGTCCGTGGGGCTACGCACAATTGGCCTAGCGTCATCCGGGTTAGGGAGGGTTTGGCCGGTAGGGATATCCTTGTCTCATCGCGCACCAGCGACTCCTGTGGCAGGCCGGGCGCAGTGCGCGCTAACCGAGGGGGGCGGGTGCACAGTGTTTCCTCTGACACATTGTTGTGGCTGGCTTCCGGGTTGGAGGCGCGCTGTGTTAAGAAACAGTGCGGCATGGTTGGGTTGTCTTCGGAGGACGCATGGCTTTCGACCTTCGTCTCTCCCGAGCCCTTACGGGAGTTGTAGCGATGAGACAAGATAGTAATTACTAACAATTGGATACCACGAAATTAGGGAGAAAAGGGGGTAAAATTATATATATAAAAAAAGTCCAAGTTGCTTGATAAGAACTCCTTGAAAGTGCTAACTACTGCCCTCATTCAATGCCATTTTGACTACGCTAGTACTTCCTGGTTTAGGGGCTTATCTAAACTTATGAAGGGAAAGCTCCAGATAGCCCAGAATAAGCTGATCAGGGTAGTATTGACGTTGAGTCCACATACTCACATAGGCAGGAGCTGCTTTCAGGAACTAAACTGGCTGCCTGTTGAGGCTAGGGTGTCCCAGATTAGACTAGGTTTGGTTTACAGGAGTATTTATGGTCCTGCGCCCAGATATCTAATTACTTTCCTCGTGTTAGGGATGCACACAATCACAGCACCAGATCAGATGTTCCTGATGTGTGCTTATAAAGGTTCAGGAGTAATGTGGGAAAGGTACTTTCTTGTATACTGGAGGATCAGAATGGAATGAGTTGCCTCTGCCCATAAAAACAACGCCCTCTCTGGGCAGCTTTAAAAATAAAGTAAAAATATGTTTGATGTCCTCTGTGCCCATATGAGTAACCCCTATGATGTAACTGGAATGATGAGATAGATGTTCTTCTTTTATGTTTTTATTATATTATTTCACTGCCATACTGTGTTGTATCTTGTCTAGACATCTTGTTCTCGCCATCTTGTCTCAAGAGGACCACAGTGGAAATAAGTCCCAGACTTTATTGTGTGTTATCCTCGATGATTTTATTCATGTGCATGTATGACTTTTTCAAGTTTTATGTGTGCTTGTTTTTTAAAATGGTCGAACGAATAAACTAAAACTAAACTAAACAGCAGATGTCCCCTCTCTCCACTCACCCAATCTAATACGATAAAAACAACATGTGTCCCCTCTCTCCACTCACCCAATCTAATACGATAAAAACAACATGTGTCCCCTCTCTCCACTCACCCAATCTAATACGATAAAAACAACATGTGTCCCCTCTCTCCACTCACCCAATCTAATACGATAAAAACAACATGTGTCCCCTCTCTCCACTCACCCAATCTAATATGATAAAAACAACATGTGTCCCCTCTCTCCACTCACCCAATCTAATACGACAAAAACAACATGTGTCCCCTCTCTCCACTCACCCAATCTAATACGATAAAAACAACATGTGTCCCCTCTCTCCACTCACCCAATCTAATATGATAAAAACAACATGTGTCCCCTCTCTCCACTCACCCAATTTAATACAATGATGAACAACATGTGTCCCCTCTTCCACTCACCCAATCTAATACGATAAAAACAACATGCGTCCCCTCTCTCCACTCACCCAAAGTAATAGGATAATAACAACAGATGTCCCCTCCCTCCTCTCACCCAATCTAATACGATAAAAACAACATGTGTCCCCTCTTCCACTCACCCAATCTAATACGATGATGAACAACAAGTGTCCCCTCTTCCACTCACCCAATCTAATACGATAAAAACAACGTGTCCCCTCTCTCCACTCACCCAATCTAATACGATGATGAACAACATGTGTCCCCTCTTCCACTCACCCAATCTAATACGATAAAAACAACATGTGTCCCCTCTTCCACTCACCCAATCTAATACGACAAAAACAACATGTGTCTCCTCTTCCACTCACCCAATCTAATACGATAAAAACAACATGTGTCCCCTCTTCCACTCACCCAATCTAATACGATGATGAACAACAGATGTCCCCTCTCTCCACTCAACCAATCTAATACGACAAAAACAACATGTGTCCCCTCTTCCACTCACCCAATCTAATACGATAAAAACAACATGTGTCCCCTCTCTCCACTCACCCAATCTAATACGATAAAAACAACATGTGTCCCCTCTCTCCACTCACCCAATCTAATACGATAAAAACAACATGTGTCCCCTCTCTCCACTCACCCAATCTAATATGATAAAAACAACATATGTCCCCTCTCTCCACTCACCCAATTTAATACAATGATGAACAACATGTGTCCCCTCTTCCACTCACCCAATCTAATACGATAAAAACAACATGCGTCCCCTCTCTCCACTCACCCAAAGTAATAGGATAATAACAACAGATGTCCCCTCCCTCCTCTCACCCAATCTAATACGATAAAAACAACGTGTCCCCTCTCTCCACTCACCCAATCTAATACGATGATGAACAACATGTGTCCCCTCTCTCCACTCACCCAATCTAACACGATAAAAACAACATGTGTCCCCTCTTCCACTCACCCAATCTAATACGATAAAAACAACATGTGTCCCTTCTTCCACTCACCCAATCTAATACGATAAAAACAACATGTGTCCCCTCTTCCACTCACCCAATCTAATACGATAAAAACAACATGTGTCCCCTCTCTCCACTCGACCAATCTAATACGACAAAAACAACATGTGTCCCCTCTCTCCACTCACCCAATCTAATACGACAAAAACAACATGTGTCCCCTCTTCCACTCACCCAATCTAATACGATAAAAACAACATGTGTCCCCTCTCTCCACTCACCCAATCTAATACGATAAAAACAACATGTGTCCCCTCTCTCCACTCACCCAATCTAATATGATAAAAACAACATACATCCCCTCTCTCCACTCACCTAATCTAATACGATAAAAACAACATGTGTCCCCTCTCTCCACTCACCCAATCTAATACGATAAAAACAACATGTGTCCCCTCTCTCCACTCACCCAATCTAATACGATAAAAACAACATGCGTCCCCTCTCTCCACTCACCCAATTTAATACAATGATGAACAACATGTGTCCCCTCTTCCACTCACCCAATCTAATACGATAAAAACAACATGCGTCCCCTCTCTCCACTCACCCAAAGTAATAGGATAATAACAACAGATGTCCCCTCCCTCCTCTCACCCAATCTAATACGATAAAAACAACATGTGTCCCCTCTTCCACTCACCCAATCTAATACGATGATGAACAACATGTGTCCCCTCTTCCACTCACCCAATCTAATACGACAAAAACAACATGTGTCCCCTCTCTCCACTCACCCAATCTAACACGATAAAAACAACATGTGTCCCCTCTCTCCACTCACCCAAAGTAATAGGATAATAACAACAGATGTCCCCTCCCTCCTCTCACCCAATCTAATACGATAAAAACAACATGTGTCCCCTCTCTCCACTCACCCAAAGTAATAGGATAATAACAACAGATGTCCCCTCCCTCCTCTCACCCAATCTAATACGATAAAAACAACATGTGTCCCCTCTTCCACTCACCCAATCTAATACGATGATGAACAACATGTGTCCCCTCTCTCCACTCACCCAATCTAATACGATAAAAACAACATGTGTCCCCTCTTCCACTCACCCAATCTAATACGATAAAAACAACATGTGTCCCCTCTCTCCACTCACCCAAAGTAATAGGATAATAACAACAGATGTCCCCTCCCTCCTCTCACCCAATCTAATACGATAAAAACAACATGTGTCCCCTCTTCCACTCACCCAATCTAATACGATGATGAACAACATGTGTCCCCTCTCTCCACTCACCCAATCTAATACGATAAAAACAACATGTGTCCCCTCTTCCACTCACCCAATCTAATACGATAAAAACAACATGTGTCCCCTCTCTCCACTCACCCAATCTAATACGATAAAAACAACATGTGTCCCCTCTTCAACTCACCCAATCTAATACGATGATGAACAACGTGTCCCCTCTCTCCACTCAACCAATCTAATACGACAAAAACAACATGTGTCCCCTCTTACACTCACCCAATCTAATACGATGATGAACAACATGTGTCCCCTCTCTCCACTCACCCAATCTAATACGATGATGAACAACATGTGTCCCCTCTCTCCACTCACCCAATCTAACACGATAAAAACAACATGTGTCCCCTCTTCCACTCACCCAATCTAATACGATAAAAACAACGTGTCCCCTCTTCCACTCACCCAATCTAATACGATAAAAACAACATGTGTCCCCTCTTCCACTCACCCAATCTAATACGATGATGAACAACATGTGTCCCCTCCCTCCTCTCACCCAATCTAATACGATAAAAACAACATGTGTCCCCTCTTCCACTCACCCAATCTAATACGATGATGAACAACATGTGTCCCCTCTTCCACTCACCCAATCTAATACGATAAAAACAACATGTGTCCCCTCTTCCACTCACCCAATCTAATACGACAAAAACAACATGTGTCTCCTCTTCGACTCACCCAATCTAATACGATAAAAACAACATGTGTCCCCTCTTCCACTCACCCAATCTAATACGATGATGAACAACAGATGTCCCCTCTCTCCACTCAACCAATCTAATACGACAAAAACAACATGTGTCCCCTCTTCCACTCACCCAATCTAATACGATAAAAACAACATGTGTCCCCTCTCTCCACTCACCCAATCTAATACGATAAAAACAACATGTGTCCCCTCTCTTCACTCACCCAATCTAATACGATAAAAACAACATGTGTCCCCTCTCTCCACTCACCCAATCTAATACGATAAAAACAACATGTGTCCCCTCTCTCCACTCACCCAATCTAATATGATAAAAACAACATATGTCCCCTCTCTCCACTCACCCAATTTAATACAATGATGAACAACATGTGTCCCCTCTTCCACTCACCCAATCTAATACGATAAAAACAACATGCGTCCCCTCTCTCCACTCACCCAAAGTAATAGGATAATAACAACAGATGTCCCCTCCCTCCTCTCACCCAATCTAATACGATAAAAACAACGTGTCCCCTCTCTCCACTCACCCAATCTAATACGATGATGAACAACATGTGTCCCCTCTCTCCACTCACCCAATCTAACACGATAAAAACAACATGTGTCCCCTCTTCCACTCACCCAATCTAATACGATAAAAACAACATGTGTCCCTTCTTCCACTCACCCAATCTAATACGATAAAAACAACATGTGTCCCCTCTTCCACTCACCCAATCTAATACGATAAAAACAACATGTGTCCCCTCTTCCACTCACCCAATCTAATACGATGATGAACAACAGATGTCCCCTCTCTCCACTCGACCAATCTAATACGACAAAAACAACATGTGTCCCCTCTCTCCACTCACCCAATCTAATACGACAAAAACAACATGTGTCCCCTCTTCCACTCACCCAATCTAATACGATAAAAACAACATGTGTCCCCTCTCTCCACTCACCCAATCTAATACGATAAAAACAACATGTGTCCCCTCTCTCCACTCACCCAATCTAATATGATAAAAACAACATACATCCCCTCTCTCCACTCACCTAATCTAATACGATAAAAACAACATGTGTCCCCTCTCTCCACTCACCCAATCTAATACGATAAAAACAACATGTGTCCCCTCTCTCCACTCACCCAATCTAATACGATAAAAACAACATGCGTCCCCTCTCTCCACTCACCCAATTTAATACAATGATGAACAACATGTGTCCCCTCTTCCACTCACCCAATCTAATACGATAAAAACAACATGCGTCCCCTCTCTCCACTCACCCAAAGTAATAGGATAATAACAACAGATGTCCCCTCCCTCCTCTCACCCAATCTAATACGATAAAAACAACATGTGTCCCCTCTTCCACTCACCCAATCTAATACGATGATGAACAACAAGTGTCCCCTCTTCCACTCACCCAATCTAATACGATAAAAACAACATGTGTCCCCTCTTCCACTCACCCAATCTAATACGATAAAAACAACATGTGTCCCCTCTCTCCACTCACCCAAAAGTAATAGGATAATAACAACAGATGTCCCCTCCCTCCTCTCACCCAATCTAATACGATAAAAACAACATGTGTCCCCTCTTCCACTCACCCAATCTAATACGATGATGAACAACATGTGTCCCCTCTCTCCACTCACCCAATCTAATACGATAAAAACAACATGTGTCCCCTCTTCCACTCACCCAATCTAATACGTTAAAAACAACATGCGTCCCCTCTCTCCACTCACCCAATCTAATACGATAAAAACAACATGTGTCCCCTCTTCCACTCACCCAATCTAATACGATGATGAACAACGTGTCCCCTCTCTCCACTCAACCAATCTAATACGATAAAAACAACATGTGTCCCCTCTTCCACTCACCCAATCTAATACGATGATGAACAACATGTGTCCCCTCTCTCCACTCACCCAATCTAATACGATAAAAACAACATGTGTCCCCTCTTCCACTCACCCAATCTAATACGATAAAAACAACATGCGTCCCCTCTCTCCACTCACCCAAAGTAATAGGATAATAACAACAGATGTCCCCTCCCTCCTCTCACCCAATCTAATACGATAAAAACAACGTGTCCCCTCTCTCCACTCACCCAATCTAATACGATGATGAACAACATGTGTCCCCTCTCTCCACTCACCCAATCTAACACGATAAAAACAACATGTGTCCCCTCTTCCACTCACCCAATCTAATACGATAAAAACAACATGTGTCCCTTCTTCCACTCACCCAATCTAATACGATAAAAACAACATGTGTCCCCTCTTCCACTCACCCAATCTAATACGATAAAAACAACATGTGTCCCCTCTTCCACTCACCCAATCTAATACGATGATGAACAACAGATGTCCCCTCTCTCCACTCGACCAATCTAATACGACAAAAACAACATGTGTCCCCTCTCTCCACTCACCCAATCTAATACGACAAAAACAACATGTGTCCCCTCTTCCACTCACCCAATCTAATACGATAAAAACAACATGTGTCCCCTCTCTCCACTCACCCAATCTAATACGATAAAAACAACATGTGTCCCCTCTCTCCACTCACCCAATCTAATATGATAAAAACAACATACATCCCCTCTCTCCACTCACCTAATCTAATACGATAAAAACAACATGTGTCCCCTCTCTCCACTCACCCAATCTAATACGATAAAAACAACATGTGTCCCCTCTCTCCACTCACCCAATCTAATACGATAAAAACAACATGCGTCCCCTCTCTCCACTCACCCAATTTAATACAATGATGAACAACATGTGTCCCCTCTTCCACTCACCCAATCTAATACGATAAAAACAACATGCGTCCCCTCTCTCCACTCACCCAAAGTAATAGGATAATAACAACAGATGTCCCCTCCCTCCTCTCACCCAATCTAATACGATAAAAACAACGTGTCCCCTCTCTCCACTCACCCAATCTAATACGATAAAAACAACATGTGTCCCCTCTCTCCACTCACCCAATCTAATACGATAAAAACAACATGCGTCCCCTCTCTCCACTCACCCAATTTAATACAATGATGAACAACATGTGTCCCCTCTTCCACTCACCCAATCTAATACGATAAAAACAACATGCGTCCCCTCTCTCCACTCACCCAAAGTAATAGGATAATAACAACAGATGTCCCCTCCCTCCTCTCACCCAATCTAATACGATAAAAACAACATGTGTCCCCTCTTCCACTCACCCAATCTAATACTATGATGAACAACAAGTGTCCCCTCTTCCACTCACCCAATCTAATACGATAAAAACAACATGTGTCCCCTCTTCCACTCACCCAATCTAATACGATAAAAACAACATGTGTCCCCTCTCTCCACTCACCCAAAAGTAATAGGATAATAACAACAGATGTCCCCTCCCTCCTCTCACCCAATCTAATACGATAAAAACAACATGTGTCCCCTCTTCCACTCACCCAATCTAATACGATGATGAACAACATGTGTCCCCTCTCTCCACTCACCCAATCTAATACGATAAAAACAACATGTGTCCCCTCTTCCACTCACCCAATCTAATACGTTAAAAACAACATGCGTCCCCTCTCTCCACTCACCCAATCTAATACGATAAAAACAACATGTGTCCCCTCTTCCACTCACCCAATCTAATACGATGATGAACAACGTGTCCCCTCTCTCCACTCAACCAATCTAATACGATAAAAACAACATGTGTCCCCTCTTCCACTCACCCAATCTAATACGATGATGAACAACATGTGTCCCCTCTCTCCACTCACCCAATCTAATACGATAAAAACAACATGTGTCCCCTCTTCCACTCACCCAATCTAATACGATAAAAACAACATGCGTCCCCTCTCTCCACTCACCCAAAGTAATAGGATAATAACAACAGATGTCCCCTCCCTCCTCTCACCCAATCTAATACGATAAAAACAACGTGTCCCCTCTCTCCACTCACCCAATCTAATACGATGATGAACAACATGTGTCCCCTCTCTCCACTCACCCAATCTAACACGATAAAAACAACATGTGTCCCCTCTTCCACTCACCCAATCTAATACGATAAAAACAACATGTGTCCCCTCTTCCACTCACCCAATCTAATACGATAAAAACAACATGTGTCCCCTCTCTCCACTCACCCAAAAGTAATAGGATAATAACAACAGATGTCCCCTCCCTCCTCTCACCCAATCTAATACGATAAAAACAACATGTGTCCCCTCTTCCACTCACCCAATCTAATACGATGATGAACAACATGTGTCCCCTCTCTCCACTCACCCAATCTAATACGATAAAAACAACATGTGTCCCCTCTTCCACTCACCCAATCTAATACGTTAAAAACAACATGCGTCCCCTCTCTCCACTCACCCAATCTAATACGATAAAAACAACATGTGTCCCCTCTTCCACTCACCCAATCTAATACGATGATGAACAACGTGTCCCCTCTCTCCACTCACCCAATCTAATACGATAAAAACAACATGTGTCCCCTCTTCCACTCACCCAATCTAATACGATGATGAACAACATGTGTCCCCTCTCTCCACTCACCCAATCTAATACGATAAAAACAACATGTGTCCCCTCTTCCACTCACCCAATCTAATACGATAAAAACAACATGCGTCCCCTCTCTCCACTCACCCAAAGTAATAGGATAATAACAACAGATGTCCCCTCCCTCCTCTCACCCAATCTAATACGATAAAAACAACGTGTCCCCTCTCTCCACTCACCCAATCTAATACGATGATGAACAACATGTGTCCCCTCTCTCCACTCACCCAATCTAACACGATAAAAACAACATGTGTCCCCTCTTCCACTCACCCAATCTAATACGATAAAAACAACATGTGTCCCTTCTTCCACTCACCCAATCTAATACGATAAAAACAACATGTGTCCCCTCTTCCACTCACCCAATCTAATACGATAAAAACAACATGTGTCCCCTCTTCCACTCACCCAATCTAATACGATGATGAACAACAGATGTCCCCTCTCTCCACTCGACCAATCTAATACGACAAAAACAACATGTGTCCCCTCTCTCCACTCACCCAATCTAATACGACAAAAACAACATGTGTCCCCTCTTCCACTCACCCAATCTAATACGATAAAAACAACATGTGTCCCCTCTCTCCACTCACCCAATCTAATACGATAAAAACAACATGTGTCCCCTCTCTCCACTCACCCAATCTAATATGATAAAAACAACATACATCCCCTCTCTCCACTCACCTAATCTAATACGATAAAAACAACATGTGTCCCCTCTCTCCACTCACCCAATCTAATACGATAAAAACAACATGTGTCCCCTCTCTCCACTCACCCAATCTAATACGATAAAAACAACATGCGTCCCCTCTCTCCACTCACCCAATTTAATACAATGATGAACAACATGTGTCCCCTCTTCCACTCACCCAATCTAATACGATAAAAACAACATGCGTCCCCTCTCTCCACTCACCCAAAGTAATAGGATAATAACAACAGATGTCCCCTCCCTCCTCTCACCCAATCTAATACGATAAAAACAACATGTGTCCCCTCTTCCACTCACCCAATCTAATACGATGATGAACAACATGTGTCCCCTCTTCCACTCACCCAATCTAATACGATAAAAACAACATGTGTCCCCTCTTCCACTCACCCAATCTAATACGATAAAAACAACATGTGTCCCCTCTCTCCACTCACCCAAAGTAATAGGATAATAACAACAGATGTCCCCTCCCTCCTCTCACCCAATCTAATACGATAAAAACAACATGTGTCCCCTCTTCCACTCACCCAATCTAATACGATGATGAACAACATGTGTCCCCTCTCTCCACTCACCCAATCTAATACGATAAAAACAACATGTGTCCCCTCTTCCACTCACCCAATCTAATACGTTAAAAACAACATGCGTCCCCTCTCTCCACTCACCCAATCTAATACGATAAAAACAACATGTGTCCCCTCTTCCACTCACCCAATCTAATACGATGATGAACAACGTGTCCCCTCTCTCCACTCAACCAATCTAATACGACAAAAACAACATGTGTCCCCTCTTCCACTCACCCAATCTAATACGATGATGAACAACATGTGTCCCCTCTTCCACTCACCCAATCTAATACGATGATGAACAACATGTGTCCCCTCTCTCCACTCACCCAATCCAATACGATGATGAACAACATGTGTCCCCTCTCTCCACTCACCAAATCTAACACGATAAAAACAACATGTGTCCCCTCTTCCACTCACCCAATCTAATACGATAAAAACAACATGTGTCCCCTCTTCCACTCACCCAATCTAATACGATAAAAACAACATGTGTCCCCTCTTCCACTCACCCAATCTAATACGATAAAAACAACATGTGTCCCCTCTTCCACTCACCCAATCTAATACGATAAAAACAACATGTGTCCCCTCTTCCACTCACCCAATCTAATACGATGATGAACAACAGATGTCCCCTCTCTCCACTCACCCAATCTAATACGACAAAAACAACATGTGTCCCCTCTCTCCACTCACCCAATCTAATACGACAAAAACAACATGTGTCCCCTCTTCCACTCACCCAATCTAATACGATGATGAACAACATGTGTCCCCTCTCTCCACTCATCCAATCTCACACGGAACCCAAACCGGCTGCGCGCTTGCTCCATCTTCCGCTATCGTGCATACATTTATTCTGTCCCCCTCCACCAAACGCGATCACGACACGCAGGTTAAAATATCAAAGCAAACTCTGAACCAATGTCATTAATTTGGGGACAGGTCGAAAAGCATTAAACGTGTACGGCAATTTAGCTAGTTAGCTTGCTGTTGCTAGCTACTTTGTCCTGGGATATGAACATTGAACATATGAAATGCACAAGGTCCTCTACTTCGACAATTAATCCACACATAAATCGGCCAACCGAATCGTTTCTAGTCATCTCTCCTCCTTCCAGGCTTTTTCATCTATAATTTATATGGTAATTGGCATCTACACTTTCATAATATTACCACGACAACCGGCAAAACATGTAATCTTTCAATCAACCACGTGGGTACAACCAGTGAGGAGATGGCACGTGGGTACCTGCTTCTATTAACCAATGAGGAGATGGGAGAGGCAGGACTTGCAGCGCGATCTGGGTCAGAAATAGAAAATAGTTCTATTTTAGCCCTTGGCATCGTAGACGCTCGTTGGCGCGCGCGAGCAGTGTGGCTACAATAATTGAATAACATGGATTTCTACATTTATTTTGCGACGCTCGCACACGTGACGTGTCCGGTCTGGTCAGCATGTTACACGATAATAACAAAATACGCCCCCTCTCTCCACTCACCCAATCTAATACGATAAAAACAACATACGTCCCCTCTCTCCACTCACCCAATCTAATACGATAATAACAAAATACGTCCCCTCTCTCCACTCACCCAATCTAATACGATAAAAACAACATACGTCCCCTCTCTCCACTCACCCAATCTAATACAATAATATCTAAATATGTCCCCTCTCTCCACTCACCCAATCTTACAAAATAATAATAAAATACGTCCCCTCTCTCCACTCACCCAATCTAATACGATAATAACAAAATACGTCCCCTCTCTCCACTCACCCAATCTAATACGATAAAAACAACATACGTCCCCTCTCTCCACTCACCCAATCTAATACAATAATATCTAAATATGTCCCCTCTCTCCACTCACCCAATCTTACAAAATAATAATAAAATACGTCCCCTCTCTCGCTTCACCCAATCTAATACGATAATGAACAACATGTCCCCTCTCTCCACTCACCCAATCTAATACGATAATGAACAACATGTCCCCTCTCTCCACTCACCCAATCTAATACGATAAAAACAACATACGTCTCAACTCTCCACTCACCCAATCTAATACGATAATGAACAACAGATGAACCCTTTCTCCACTCACTCAATCTAATACGGTGGTGAACAACACACACACACACACACACACACACACACACACACACACACACACACACACACACACATACTAAACACTGTGATTGATAGTTCTAGCCCAGGTGGTTGATTGCTTTAGGGTCTGCTGTGCCACACAGGATATGAACCTTCAGCAAGAATCTAATAAGGACCTCAGTGCTCTAAAGCCCTCATCACAATGGGCCCTAGTTACAGATTGATACAGCTGTCCAGGAGCCTGTTGTCTGTTCTCTGTTGTGGATGAATGCATTTTAGTTGTCCCTACTGTATGTTTCTCCTCCTTAACTAGACTGTCTGTGAAGGTGAGAGATCTGTGAAGGTGAGAGATTCACTTGTGTCTGTGTCAATCCCAGCCTCTGGAGACTGACTGCAATTTTGGTTTCAGTTGCTTTAAAATGTGTCATGATATGGGGGACATGTGTCAGCTGCTGATGTAAGCTGTGCAGGCTGTTATGGCAACTAGTTGTGAGTTCCGGAACTCTCTGGAGCTCTACACATACCTGTACTGTACGTTGACGACAGGAAGAAGTTTTTGCGTCAGTTCCTGTTGTACGGCCACATGCTGACCAGGCAAGAGATAGAGCCACAGAGAATCCAGCAACACTGGAGCAGTTTAGAGAGCAGGTGGATGGAACAGGGAGGAGTGTGTCTGTTTGTGTTTGTGGGGGTGGGTTTGTGTGTGTAATACTAATTTGGTGGGTGCTTATATTTGTCTAATTCTACGCATGTACAGGTGTGTATTAATACACGTGTGAATTGGAAATGTGTTTTTTTGCATATTCCATTATCAATGGAGATCCTGGAGCAATTAGGCCCTGCTCAAGGGCATATCAACAGATTTTTCACCTTGTCAGCACACGGATTTGAATTAGCGATCTTTGGTTACTGGACCAACGCTCTAACTGCCAGGCTACCTGCCGTGTGTGTGTGTGTGTGTGTGTGTGTGTGTGTGTGTGTGTGTGTGTGTGTGTGTGTGTGTGTGTGTGTGTACAGACATGATGACTCTGTGTGTGTGTATAACCCCAGCTACGAGCATATCCAGGAGGAGGAGCAGGGTCTGGCGTCAGTGTGTTTTCCAGGGATGGATGAGGGTAGATGGATGGGCCTTTAAAACCTCTAACGAGTCACCCTCCCGGATCCGGGATCCTCCTCATCAAAAAAGCTGACTAGCATAGCCTAGCCTAACGTGACAGGGATATCATATAATATAATTTCATGAAATCACAAGTCCAATACAGCAAATGAAAGATAAACATCTTGTGAATCCAGCCATCATTTCCGATTTTTAAAATGTTTTACAGCGAAAACTGTAACGGCAGTCTAAGTCCTCCTCCTCCTCAGACGAGGAGAGGCGAGAAGGATCTGAGGACCAATGTGCAGCGTGGTAACTTTCCATTATTTAATTAACACAAAACAAGACACTATACAAAATGACAAAACAAACTAACTGTCACAGTCCTAGTGTAACAGTCCTGACCTGTTTTATGTTGTTTTTTATGTGTTTATGGTCAGGGCATGTGTTTTGGGTGGGCAGTCTATGTTATCTGTTTCTATGTTGGTTTTGGGTTACCTGGTATGGCTCTTGATTAGAGGCAGGTGGTTTGCGTTTTCCTCTAATTAAGAGTCATATTTAGGTAGGGCGTTCTCACTGTTTGTTTGTGGGTGATTGTCTCCTGTGATGTCTCTCGTGTTGTCGATGTTATTCACTTACGGGGCTGTTTGGCTGTTCGTGCGTTTTGATGTAACGTTCCTGTCCGTGAGTTTACGTTTAGTGATGTGAGTTTATGTTCAGGTTTCGTTCTACGTCGTTTTCTTATTTTGTAAGTTTGTTATAGTGTTTGTTTTCGTGTTGCCATCTTCATCGTTGTTATAAAATAAAAGATGGCTTATTTCCCGCAAACTGCATTTTGGTCTGAAGATCCTTCTCTCCTCACCTCGTCTGAGGATGAGGAGAGCGACAGCCTTAACAGAATCACCCACCACGCTAAGACCAAGCGGTATGGGAATGCTCTACGGAGCAACAAGGACTTCTGGACTTGGGAGGAGATCCTGGACGGTAGAGGACCTTGGGCTCAACCAGGGGAATATCGCCGTCCAAAGGAGGAGTTGGAGGCAGCGAAGGCTGAGAGGCGCTGGTATGAGCGCGACGACGCGGTTGGGAGCCCGTGAGTCAGACCAAAAAATTTCTTGGGGGGGGCACACGAGGAGTGTGGCAAAGCCGGGTAGGATACCCGAGCCAACTCCCCGTGCTTACCGTGGAGGTAGAAGGCGTCGTACTGGTAAGACACCGTGTTATGCGGTAAAGCGCACGGTGTCCCCAGTACTCGTGCTTAGCCCAGTGCGGGCTATTCCACCTTGCCGCACTGGGAGGGCTAGGTTGGGCATCGAGCCGGATGTCATGAAGCCGGCCCAACGTATCTGGCCTCCAGTACGTCTCCTCGGGCCGGCGTACATGGCACCAGCCTTACAGGTGGTGTCCCCGGTTCGCCTGCATAGGCCAGTGCGGGCTATTCCACCTCGCTGCACTGGCAGGGCTACGGGGATCATTCAACCTGGTAGGGTTGGGGAGGCTCGGTGCTCAAGAGCACGTGTCCTCCTTCACGGTCCGGTAGACCCGGTGCCACCTCCATGTACCAGTCCTCCGGTGGCAGCCCCCCGTACCAGGCTGTCTCTCCGGGTTCTTTCTCCTGCTGTTTCCTCCTCTCCAGCGCAGCCAGTGCCTAGACCACGCACCAGGCTGTCTCTCCTTCTCCTCCCTACAGAGCCATCCGTCTCCCCAGCGCCATCTGAGCCATCCGTCTCCCCAGCGCCGTCTGAGCCATCCGTCTGCCATGAGCCTGCAAAGCCGCCCGTCTGTCATGAGCCTGCAAAGCCGCCCGTCTGCCATGAGCCTACAGAGCCGTCCGCCAGACAGGAGCCGCTAGAGCCGCCCGCCAGACAGGAGCCGCTAGAGCCGCCCGCCAGACAGGATCTGCCAGAGCCGCCAACCAGACAGGATCTGCCAGAGCCGCCAACCAGACAGGATCTGCCAGAGCCGCCAACCAGACAGGATCTGCCAGAGCCGCCAACCAGACAGGATCTGCCAGAGCCGCCAACCAGACAGGATCTGCCAGAGCCTCCAGCGAGCCATGACCAGCCAGAGCCGTCCTGCCATGACCAGCCAGAGCCGTCCTGCCATGACCAGCCAGAGCCGTCCAGCCAGGACCTGCCAGAGCCGTCCAGCCAGGACCTGCCAGAGCCGTCCAGCCAGGACCTGCCAGAGCCGTCCAGCCAGGACCTGCCAGAGCCGTCCAGCCAGGACCTGCCAGAGCCGTCCAGCCAGGACCTGCCAGAGCCGTCCTGCTATGACCTGCCAGAGCCGTCCAGCCAGGACCTGCCAGAGCCGTCCAGCCAGGACCTGCCAGAGCCGTCCAGCCAGGACCTGCCAGAGCCGTCCAGCCAGGACCTGCCAGAGTCCCTCAGCCAGGACCTGCCAGAGTCCTTCAGCCGGGATCTGCCCTTTGTCCCGGTGCTGCCCTTTGTCCCGGTGCTGCCCCTTGTCCCGGTGCTGCCCCTTGTCCCGGTGCTGCCCCTTGTCCCGGTGCTGCCCCTTGTCCCGGTGCTGCCCCTTGTCCCGGTGCTGCCCCTTGTCCCGGTGCTGCCCCTTATTCCGGTGCTGGTCCTTATCCTGGTGCTGCCCCTTGTTCCGGTGCTGCCCCTTGTTCCGGTGCTGCCCCTTGTCCCGGTGCTACCCCTTGTCCCGGTGCTGCCCCTTGTCCCGGTGCTGCCCCTTGTCCCGGTGCTGGCTGTTTATTTAGGGGAAGGTAGTTTTAGGGTGGTCAGTGGAAGGGGTAGACAGAAGAGGGGAGTGACTATGGTGGTGTGGGGAGAGCGTCCTGAGCCGGAGCCACCACCGTGGTCAACTGCCCACCCAGACCCTCCCCTGGACTTTGTGCTGGTGCGCCCGGCGTTCGCACCTTGAGGGGGGGGGTTCTGTAACAGTCCTGACCTGTTTTATGTTGTTTTTTATGTGTTTATGGTCAGGGCATGTGTTTTGGGTGGGCAGTCTATGTTATCTGTTTCTATGTTGGTTTTGGGTTACCTGGTATGGCTCTTGATTAGAGGCAGGTGGTTTGCGTTTTCCTCTAATTAAGAGTCATATTTAGGTAGGGCGTTCTCACTGTTTGTTTGTGGGTGATTGTCTCCTGTGATGTCTCTCGTGTTGTCGATGTTATTCACTTACGGGGCTGTTTGGCTGTTCGTGCGTTTTGATGTAACGTTCCTGTCCGTGAGTTTACGTTTAGTGATGTGAGTTTATGTTCAGGTTTCGTTCTACGTCGTTTTCTTATTTTGTAAGTTTGTTATAGTGTTTGTTTTCGTGTTGCCATCTTCATCGTTGTTATAAAATAAAAGATGGCTTATTTCCCGCAAACTGCATTTTGGTCTGAAGATCCTTCTCTCCTCACCTCGTCTGAGGATGAGGAGAGCGACAGCCTTAACACCTAGCTAGTGCAGACAAAACACAAAGACAGGAAACAACCACCCACAATCCCCAACACAAAACAAGCCACCTATATATGATTCCCAATCAGGGACAACGATTGACAGCTGTCTCTGATTGACAACCATATTAGGCTGGACACAGAAACAGACTAACTAGACACACAACATATAATTCCCACCCAGCTCACGTCCTGACCAATACTAAACAAGCAAAACACATAAGAACTCTGGTCAGGACGTTACAAAACACAATATATATTTATATTAGCTCACCACAATAGCCAAACACACAACGCCATGTTTTCACCATGTTTTCACCGCCAACATAGCTTTCACAAAACCCACAAATAGAGATAAAATTAATCACTAACCTTTGAACAACTTCATCAGATGACAGTCTTATAACATCATGTTATACAATACATTTATGTTTTGTTCGACGATGTGCATATTTAGAGGTATAAATCGTAGTTTTACATTGCAGCCACCATCACAAATAGCACCAAAACAGCCAGAATAATTACAGAGAGCAACGTGAAATACATAAATACTCATCATAAAACATTTATGAAAAACACATGTTGTACAGCAAATGAAAGATAAACATCTTGTGAATCCAGACAATATTTCCGATTTTTTTAAGTGTTTTACAGCGAAAACACAATATATATTTATATTAGCTCACCACAATAGCCAAACACACAACGCCATTTATAGCTTTCACAAAACCCACAAATAGAGATAAAATGAATCACAACCTTTTAACAATTTCATCAGATGACAGTCTTATAACATCATGTTATACAATACATTTATGTTTTGTTCGACAATGTGCATATTTAGAGGTACACATCGTGGTTTTACATTGTGAATACGTAGCCATGATGCACCAAATTGTCCGGAGAAATTTTGGGCAGTCACGTAATCTAACCAAAAAACTCATCATAAACTTTACTAAAAAATACATGTTGTACAGCAAATGAAAGATACACTGGTTCTTAATGCAACCGCTGTGTTAGATTAAAAAAAATAACTTTAGTACAACGTACAGCATGCAATATTGTGAGACAGCGCCCAACAATTCTCCACCTTGTTGGAGCCAACACAAACAAAATAACATCATAAATATTCTCTTACTTTTGATGATCTTCTATCAGAATGTTGTGGAAAGGAGTCCTAGTTCCAGAATAAATCGTTGTTTTGTTTTAGAATGTCCATTTCTTCTGTCGAAATTAGCAACTTTGGCTATCCATGTGGACGGCACATGTCCAAGAAATCTTTGCGCATGGAACGAAAAATTCCAAAAGTCCCAATAAACGTTGAATAAACTGGTCAAACTCGGTTGAAAATCCTACTTTATGTTTTTCTCATATCTATCCAATAAAATCAGAGCCAGAGCATTTCGTCGTGTATACCTAACGCATTTCAGAAGACAATGTGAGGTTCCCTGGTGCGCAGTTGAATACTGACAAAAGAGCGGACCTGTCACTCCAAAAGCTCTCATTCGGTCTCACATCAAGCTAGACACCCCATTCAACATTCTACTGCCTGTTGACATCTAGTGCAAGGCATATGAAGTGCATACAGATCCATAAATATAAGCCAGTTGAATAGGCAGGCCCTGACACAGAGCCCCATTTTCAGAAGTTTCACTTCCTGTTTGGAAGTTCGCTGCCAAATGAGTTCTGTTTTACTCACAGATATAATTCAAACAGTTTTAGAAACTTCAGGAGTGTTTTCTATCCAATAGTAATAATAATATGCATATTGTATGATCTAGAACAGAGCACTAGGCCGTTTAATTTGGGCACGATTTTTTCCCAAAATGAAAATAGCGCCCCTTATTAAGAAGAAGTTAGCGCCCCGCTCAATATCGCCAGGAAGTGGAGTCTCATGTTCAAACAACACTTCATAGACCAACTCACAGGTAGACAGACTAACTCTAACTATATCACATACACAGGTAGACAGACTAGCTCTAACTATATCACATACACAGGTAGACAGACTAGCTCTAACTATATCACATACACAGGTAGACAGACTAGCTCTAACTATTTCACATACACAGGTAGACAGACTAACTCTAACTATATCACATACACAGGTAGACAGACTAGCTCTAACTATATCACATACACAGGTAGACAGACTAACTCGAACTATATCACATACAGAGGTAGACAGACTAACTCGAACTATATCACATACACAGGTAGACAGACTAGCTCTAACTATATCACATACACAGGTAGACAGACTAGCTCTAACTATATCACATACACAGGTAGACAGACTAGCTCTAACTATATCACATACACAGGTAGACAGAGTAACTCTAACTATATCACATACACAGGTAGAGAAAACCACTCTGTGAAGGTATCATTCTACTTCAAATCACATTTTATTATTCACGTCCTGTCACGATCGTCTTCGGGTGAAAGAGAGGACCAAGGCGCAGCGTGATTAGAATACATTCTTCCTTTTAATAATGAAGAACACCTAACAAACAATACAAAATAACAAAACGAACGTGACTGCTGTAACAGTGAGTACAAACATGCAACATCACATAGACAATTACCCACAGCCTACCTAATGACTATGGCTGCCTAAATATGGCTCCCAATCAGAGACAACGATAGACAGCTGTCTCTAAATGAGAAGCAATCTAGGCAACCATAGACTTACATAAACCCCTACACTGAACACAACCCTATGAAATCTACAAAAAAAACCTAGACAATACAAACATCCTATACGAGACAAAAACACACAAACATCCCCCATGTCACACCCTGACCTAACTAGAATAATAAAGAAAACTAAGATAGGTAACTAAGGCCAGGGCGTGACACGTCCACAGTTTCCAGCAGGTATAAAAGGTGCAGTCACATCTAGTTTCCAGCAGGTATAAAAGGTGCAGTCACATCTAGTTTCCAGCAGGTATAAAAGGTGCAGTCACATCTAGTTTCCAGCAGGTATAAAAGGTGCAGTCACATCTAGTTTCCAGCAGGTATAAAAGGTGCCGTCACATCTAGTTTCCAGCAGGTATAAAAGGTGCAGTCACATCTAGTTTCCAGCAGGTATAAAAGGTGCAGTCACATCTAGTTTCCAGCAGGTATAAAAGGTGCAGTCACATCTAGTTTCCAGCAGGTATAAAAGGTGCAGTCACATCTAGTTTCCAGCAGGTATAAAAGGTGCAGTCACATCTAGTTTCCAGCAGGTATAAAAGGTGCAGTCACATCTAGTTTCCAGCAGGTATAAAAGGTGCAGTCACATCTAGTTTCCAGCAGGTATAAAAGGTGCAGTCACATCTAGTTTCCAGCAGGAATAAAAGGTGACGTTACATCTAGTTTCCAGCAGGTATAAAAGGTGCAGTCACATCTAGTTTCCAGCAGGTATAAAAGGTGCAGTCACATCTAGTTTCCAGCAGGTATAAAAGGTGCAGTCACATCTAGTTTCCAGCAGGTATAAAAGGTGCAGTCACGTCCACAGTTTCCAGCAGGTATAAAAGTTGCAGTCAAAAATAACAAGTAATGGAAGTGGTAGTATTCATAGTAATAATAAACTGGATTTACAAATGTAAAGTTGGCAGTGGAAACAACAGAATATATTTCAACAGCAGTGTTGACTGTGTGTGTATGTGTATGTGTGTGTGTATGTATGTGTGTGTCTGCCCGTGCGTGTGTGTGTGTTTGTGTGTAAGGGTTGGATGTGTTGATAGTGAGTGTAATAATCTCTGAGCTGCAGATAGTCTTTAAAGTGCAGATAGTATCTGAGCTGCAGATAGTCTCTAAAGTGCAGATAGTATCTGAGCTGCAGATAGTCTCTAAAGTGCAGATTGTATCTGAGCTGCAGATAGTCTCCAAAGTGCAGATAGTATCTGAGCTGCAGATAGTCTCCAAAGTGCAGATAGTATCTGAGCTGCAGATAGTCACTAAAGTGCAGATTGTATCTGAGCTGCAGATAGTCTCTAAAGTGCAGATAGTCTCTAAAGTGCAGATTGTATTGGAGCTGCAGATAGTCTCTAAAGTGCAGATAGTATCTGAGCTGCAGATAGTCTCCAAAGTGCAGATAGTATCTGAGCTGCAGATAGTCTCTAAAGTGCAGATAGTATCTGAGCTGCAAATAGTCTCTAAAGTGCAGATAGTATCTGAGCTGCAGATAGTCTCTAAAGTGCAGATTTTATTGGAGCTGCAGATAGTCTCCAAAGTGCAGATAGTGTCTGAGCTGCAGATAGTCTCTAAAGTGCAGATTGTATTGGAGCTGCAGATGGTCTCTAAAGTGCAGATTGTATTGGAGCTGCAGATAGTCTCTAAAGTGCAGATAGTATCTGAGCTGCAGATAGTCTCTAAAGTGCAGATAGTATCTGAGCTGCAGATAGTCTCTAAAGTGCAGATAGTATCTGAGCTGCAGATAGTCTCTGAAGTGAAGATAGTATTGGAGCTGCAGATAGTCTATAAAGTACAGATTGTATCTGAGCTGCAGATAGTCTCTAAAGTGCAGATAGTATTGGAGCTGCAGATAGTCTTTAAAGTGCAGATAGTATCTGAGCTGCAGATAGTCTCTAAAGTGAAGATAGTCTCTGATGTGCAGATAAAGTTTTAAAAAAATAGAAAAAAAGTGTTTGCTAAAAGTGTTAAGTCTGTGGACATATATAGACACCAGAACAGTGTTAAATTAAGACACTGCTCATTAATGTATAAGGTCCAAATAATGCTGATCCACGCTTCTTTGAAAATATAATCATTTATCAATACAAGATTCTATTATTATGGTGGGCGATTATAATACGCTTTTAACTACCTCAATGAATCGTAAATGAAATCAAACTGCAGTATCACCCTTATGCACTTAAGGAAATCACGAAAATCATGGATATATTGGAACTAGTGGATATATGAAGGCTTAAATATCCTGACCTAGTGAGATATACTTGGAGGAGGCTAAATCAAGCTAGTCATCTTGACTACTTTCTTATGTCATTCTCTATGGCACCAAAAGTTTAAAAAGTGTTGATAGGGGACAGAATGTGGTTGGACCATCAAGTAATTGGCATATATATTACTCTTACAGAATTTCCACGTGGGCGAGGATATTGGAAATTTAATCAAAGTCTGTTGGATGACAACTTGTTTTTAACCAGGACAGAATAATATATAACTTTTTAACAACTTAATATCGGTACAGCAGATCCCTTTATTGTATGAGACACATTTAAATGTGCCTTTAGAGGACATGAAATTCAACACTCATCTTTAAAACCAAAAGACATTTAGATCAAAATAATTCATATTAACAAAAGAAATAGAGGGACTGACAGGACAGATAGATAGCAATAAAAACTGAACCAGAAGCACAGAATATGTTACGGGAAAAGTAATATATTATAAAAAATAAAGTGAACTGGTTGGAATATTGAGAAAATTCACCAAATTATTTTATAATCTTCAACAAAGAAATGCCACCAAAAATAATTTACTGAAACTTGTTACAAATTATGGAGTCACCCATGATTCACCAAACAATATTTTGAAAGAGTCAGCAAAGTACTTTAAGCATATGTTTTTGTTTCAGTCTCCTCCATTTCCACTAACAGAAGTTAATAGTAAGGATTTTTTTCTATGAATAATGTAAAATTAACATCTGTACAGAAAGACTCATATGAAGGTCAAATTACAGAGGAGGAACTTCTTGATGCAATTAAAGCCTTTAAGTCTGGGACAACTTCAGGGCTGGATGGCCTACCAGTAGAGGTATATCAAACCTTTTTTGATGTGCTCAGAGACCGCATGTTTTAACCACTCCTATAAAAATGGTAGATTAGGATATTATTCATCCAAATCAGACAGGATTTTTACATTGACGATTATTGGAGATAATATAAGACAAGTACTGGAAACAATAGAACACTATAAAAAATCTGGGAAACCAGGGATGGTATTCATAGCTGACTTTGAAAAGGCTTTTGATAAAGTAGGACTGGAATTTATATGTTAATGCATGGAACATTTCAATTTTGGAGAATCTCTTATACAATGTGTTAAAGATATGTACAGTAACCCTAGGTGTAAATTAGTAAATCATGTATATTTCTAAGAAAGTATTAAACTGTCAAGAGGTATAAAACAAGGTTGTCCACTATTGGCATATTGATTTATTATGGCCATTGAAATGTTAGCTCCAGATCCAACAGTAATATCAAGGGGTTAGAAATCTAGGGCTTAAAAACAAAGGTGTCATTGTTTTCTTTTAAATCCACAATTTGGATCCCTCCACATTCTTATGGAGGATCTAGATCATTTTTATAACCTCTCTGGATTACATCCATATTATGGTATAGGATCATAACAAAATACAACTTGTATATTACTGTGTAGTTTATAAATTAAACGATTTGACTATGATGTGGACATACTTAGTATTCATATCCCGAAATAAGGAAATTATCTCACTATAATACATTTTAATCGAAAGTTAGAAAAAATAAATAAGTTTGAAAAAAAAATTAGATAAGACAGCCCATTTGGAGTTTGCCCAAAGCCACCTAAAGGACTCTCAGACCATGAGAAACAAGATGATCTGTTCTGATGAAACCAAGATTGAATACTTTTGCCTGAATGCCAAGTGTCACGTCTGAAGGAAACCTGGTAGCATCCCTACGGTGAAGCATGGTGGTGGCAGCATCATGCTGTGGTGATGTTTGTCAGTGGCAGGGACTGGGAGACTAGTCAGGATCAAGGGAAAGATGTACGGAGCAAAGTACAGAGAGATCCTTGATGAAAACCTGCTCCAGAGCACTCAGGACCTGACTGGGGCGAAGGATCTCCTTCCAACAGGACAACGACCCTAAGCACACTGCCAAGACAACGCAGGAGTGGCTTCGGGACAAGTCTCTGAATGTCCTTGAGTGGCCCAGCCAGAGTCCGGACTGGAACTCGATCGAACATCTATTGAGTCCTGAAAATATCTGTGCAGCGACGGTCCCCATCCAACCTGACAGAGCTTGAGAGGATCTGCAGAGAAGAATGGGAGAAACTCCCCAAATACAGGTGTGCCAAGCTTGCAGTGTCATACCCAAGAAGACTTGAGGCTGTAATCAATGCTAAAGGTGCTTCAACAAAGTAATGAGTAACAGGTCTGAATACATATGTAAATTTGATATTTCAGTTTTTATATTTTGAATACATTGAATAATGAATAAAAGCCTGTTTTTGCTTGTCATTATGGGGTAATGTGTGTAGATTGATGAGGGGGAAAAAACGATTTAATCCATTTTAGAATACGGTGTAACGTAAAAAAATGTGTAAAAGGTCAAGTGGTCTGAATACTTTCTGAATGGACTGTATATTGTACAGGTACCACAATGACTGTATTTGTTAGTGACACAGACATGGTTGTTGCATTCATCCAACAATATTATCAAAAATATATATATTTTTATCACAATTTCAATACGTTTTTCACAAGGCCTCATTTTAAATGCCTAGATTTACCCAAATACAGCGGCTTTAAACTTATACACATCGCTTTGAACTAAAACCATGCCACTCATTATCATATTTCCCAGCTTTGCTCTACTGCAGGTTGATTTAAAAAAATTGTTCCATAAAGCACCAAAAAGGGTTCCCCTGTGGTTACAAGCCAAAGAACTCTTAAGTAGAACTATATAGAACTATTTGTTTTTGGTGTGTTAAAAAAAGTAGGGTTCCTTAAGGGTTCTTAGGGAAGGGGGATGGTTCTGTGGAACCATACTGACCCAAATTACCCTTTGAGCCCTTCAATGGTCCTTTGTAGTTAACCACAAAAAGTCAAAGGTTTGTTTTAAGATGATCATACCATGGATCAGTTAGCTATTTTATTTTGACTTTTAGGACACCTGTAGTTATAAAAAAAGTACAAAAAAGTATTTGCAAATTATTTGATAAAATATTGAATTTGGCCTTTACTACTATAGCCCATAGAGATGCATTGAATAAGACATTCATACATGGCAAAGCAGACAGACAAAAATAAACCATAAGGAATAAGATTTTGAAGTGTCTTTCCTATATCTAGGTGATACATGAAAGCTAAGGAAATATTAAAGTATTTTTTTACACATTTTTAACCCCTTTTTTTGGTTGGAACATTACTACCTCCATTCTTCATTTTTTTTAATGGTACTAATTACCTTCCGACAAGTCCCGTGACACTTGTGTCTGTCGTAAAGCAAAACGGAGAACACCATTGTTTAGCTTGTAGACCAAACCGTTCGGACGCTACAGACGTTTTCGTGAGAAGACTGATTTTCGGGATGTCTCACGGTCTGACAAACACCGCTGTAGCTCGGCCACCTTCCACCACGGATGCGGAAGGCAGACGTACTCGCCTATGGTGGATTGAGATATCACTAGCCTAAACTGATGGAAACAAAATAGTTTTGACTCCACGTCCCCAACCAGAGTGCTAGGTGGAGACATAACCACATTGCTTACACCCATCCGTAAGCAAGCCACGTTTTTTCCATCATGGGCAACCATTGTGAAGATCACAGACAGTTGTTCCCTCCTGTCACCCCGCTACAGTTATCAGTCTATAATTGTGCAGTGAACAATTAACAGCACAACACTCATGCATTAGAAAAGCATAATTGAATCTTTGCATATGCTAATTAACCCACAGGTAGGGGTGCTTCATCATGCTGTCTAATTAACAGATTAATTATGCGCTTAATTGTTTCTCTGTAACAACATGATGATTATTTTCTCATTATCGTCATGGATGTCTGGCTTGATAATTAACTGTGTGTGTGTCTGTGTGTGGTGTCGGCCCAACCACCATGCCAAACATGGCTTGACATGCCATAACAGTAACAGATTGGCACTCAGGCTGGTGTGCTGTAGGGTTGTCAGTAAAAAGCCTCTACATCCAAGCTTATTTTCTCCCTGGTAGAAATTGATCATGTCAGGTTAACTTAACATCAGTGTGTGGTTTCTCTGTGTTTTTGTAGGTTTGACAGTGACATAGGCTCTGAGGACATCCGCTCGCAGCTGCCCGAGGATCAGACACACAGACACACACACACTTGCATTCAGGCACACGCACACAAACAAACACACACACAGACACACACACACAGACACTCCCATTTCACAAGTTTGCTTTATATCCTTCATAAGGCCTCTGACTGTACCACTTTCATGCATGTTAATTAAGAAATCATTAATGGTCTCAACACTACTTTCCTTAATTAAGTGCTAGTCTTAAGCCAGATGTTTGTAGTTAATATCTCGCTTTGTGATTCTCTCTGTCCTCTGGGAACTCCTATCCCCTGACCGGGCTCCCACAATGCAACACTCCCTAGAACTCCAACCGCTTTGAAGGGATTGATGCTGATTTCAAAGAGCTGGCAAACGCAGCCCATAAAACGCCCAACGTGGTGGAGGCCACCAATAAAGCAGGCTTGTTCGGCAAACTGGGATCCATTCCGAGCAGGCGAGAGAGGGATTATGTAGTGGGAATATCTTTCTCACAAAGATAAAGAATGTTTTTGGAGTGAAATGCGTGTCAGAGAGAAGAGGATGTTGGTGTTATCGATGGATAAAAGGCAACACAAACACGTCAGAACATACCCATGCATGTATTTATACACTTGTGCGTAGGAAAACCAGTGACGGCTCATATTAATGTCTGGACCGGAGCGAATGGAATGGCATCAAACCATGTGGCCATTTCAGGGTGGCCATTTGATTAGCTGTTCAGGAGTCTTATGGCTTGGGGCTGGAAGCTGTTAAGGAGCCTTTTGGACCTAGACTTGGCACTCTGGGACCACTTGCCATGCGGTAGCAGAGAGAACAGTCTATGACTGGGATGGCTGGAGTCTTTGGCAATTTTTTGGGCCTTCTCTGACACCACCTGGTGTAGAGGTCCTGGACGGCAGGAAGCTTGGCCTTAGCGATGTACTGGGCCGTACGCTCTTCCAGTATATCCTGTATGTCTAAATTGGGCATTCCTATAAATTTGCCAATTGAAGGTATCTAGGGCTTTGGTTGTGTTCGATTAAAATGATAGACCTTTCAAACTTGTCGGGATTACCAGCTGACATAACTTTTATGAGTTGATTTAATTCCTGGCTTAGAGTTTGTATGGGCAGTGTTTTATCATCCTAAACCCAACTCAGAGCTGAGAGTTTTTGTTGTTGTCTTAAAACAGGTTTTAACAGGATTCCTATGACCTTTTCTGAGGTGCATTGTGCATATGGCACCATGGCCTGTAGTTATCAAGTGTCTCAGAGTAGGAAATCGTTTCTAACTGCCCAAAAATTGTGATCGATGAAAATGTGGTCCTACTTTTACACATAGGAGTAAAAGCATGTTATCACCATTCCTATGACATAAAAGTGCTCATACCTCAGGGTGTATTTTAGAGAACTAGAGAACTACCAGTTCAGTTGTCTTTAATTTTACATGATCGCATGCCGCATAGTATGACATGTGTTGAAAAGGGATTGGTAGTAGGGTAACGTGAGACCGATGTTCCTAATGTTCTCTCAAACTATTTGGGTGAGTTAGATTAGCCTATCTCTCACCACAGTGCCAACCTTTCATGCACCAGTGTGCCTGTGAGTCTTATTTAACCTAAATAGGCCTACTAACCAATTTTACTATTGTCCGACACCATTATGATCGTTTTTTATGATGATTACATTTTAATATAACAATAAAAACTAGACATATCTAATAGCCTACAAAACAAATATCATACCGATATGTTGATAGGCCTATAATTGGTTGGACATTAATGTTGTTTAAAGTGGCAATCAGCAGTTGAAACAATAACAAAGCGCCTCTCGGTTTCGGTGAAAAACTGAGGGATATGGCTGGAGAACTGTAACCACTCTCTCAAATTGATAGACACAGCTATGGATGCAAGGACTGACCATCATGATATCAAAATTATAGTTTTAAAGCTGGGGGGGGGGTGTTGTTCTTGTAAGCTTTGTGGAATTGTTTTAAGAAGGTCATACCAAGGATCATGTAGCTATGTGATTTAGAATTTTAAGACTTGAAGTATAAAAACAATATTTGGGCCCTTTTGGGTCTGTACTGCTATTAGCCCATACAAATGCATTGAATAACAAATTCACTACATGGAACAACAGAAAGTCCCCCCCAAAAATCTAAAGGAAGTTTGTTCTGGCCTATATCTGAGAGATATCACAAGATCAGGATTTTGTTTTTTGCATGTATTTAACACCATGTTTTTGGCACGAAAGTGTTGTGTCCAAAAATACTTCCATTCATTTTTTCGACTGGTACTGGGACACCTTCAGATGAGTCTGGAGCAAAACAACTGACATGTATGCGTTTGTGAGAGTGTCACTTTTCCACAGATGGATATTAGTGTGTAGCCCAAAATTGTTCGGATGCTACAGACAGAAGTTGGCAGATCGTCTGCACCGACTTCAGACGAATCCGCTTGTGGGGGTCATAGAGCAACACAAAGAGGACCATCATGTTCGTGAGAGTCTCATCTTTCCATAGAGGGGTCATAATAGATGGAAGCCAAACCGTTAGGACACTACAGACGATTTTGTGAGAAGACCAATTTTCGGGATGTCTCATGGTCTGACAAACACCGCCCTAGCTCTGCCACCTTTCACCGCAAATGTGAAAGTGTTACATAGGCGGATGCGGTGGATATCAGATATCTCTAGCTTAAATTTCTGGATTTCTATGGGTTTTTAAAAAATTATGCGAATAAGATTTCCGCGGGGCACGGACATCGACCTTAGGGGTTAAACGTGTTTTGAGGCTATATCGTTTGTTTACATTTACTTTGTTTACAAACATTCCAGTGAAACAAGCTCATACTAAGCTCATGGGGCATTTATACGTTACATTCTTTAAGAATCAATGGTTCCATTTCAAGTCCAGAAATTGATGAACCTCAGATAACCCCTTTCAATGTTGTATTTGGAAATGTAGAATCATCACACTTTCACTTAACGGCTCTTCTCATGTCATAAAAACATTCTGAGGTCAACTCATAAAACAAACTCCTAATAATTGCTGAGAGTAAGGTAGAGACGCTTGATAGCTACAGTCTCACGGTCTCACGAGATGCTTGATAACTACAGGCCCAGGGCCTAAATCCACAAAAAATTTCTCAGAGTAGGAGTACTGATCTAAGACATGTTCTTGCTTTTTAGATCATAATGAATAAGATTATATGGACAGGTTGGGTCTCTATGAATACTTATGAGTGTTTTGATCATATATGTAGGACCCTGAGTCTCCACAAGAGAGCAATGTTGGTCATAGTTGGCAAGACTCTTTACAATTCATCCTGAGATTTAAAAAAAAACCGAAACAGTTTTCTACTCTGTTGTGAAGGATAGTTAAACAACAACTTTGTTTAAACCTGTCAATCAATATTGGTTCTTCCTTTTCCTGCTCCGTACCTAGGTCCAGAGGCATCTATCCAAGCTGTTTGACAACACAGCTAAGATGCAGTTTGAGACGAACACAGAGGGGAACCCTACTAAGACAGGTCTGGGCATGCTCAGTAGGGAGGAGGAGTATGTCCCCTTTAATCAGCCCTAATAAGAAGAGGGAGTTACCATTATCATGGTGAGCAATGCCCCATGGTTCTAAAGTGACAAACACATTAAAGGTATGTATGTGTACTATGTTATCATTATGTGTGTGATTGAACCATGTACTATGTCATCATTATGTGTGTGGTTGTGCTGTGTTCCATGTCATAATTGTGTGTGTGGTTGAATTGCGTTTTGGACACCGTGCGGTCAAAGGTGCGTAATGCGATAACCAAGTCAGTGATGGCCTACGAGGACAAACCCAGAGGACAGTGTCTGTTGGACTACCCCGTTCAGGTACTGTATTAAATTAGAATTAGAAGGTGTGTTAGAGCAAGGCTGTAGCAAAAGCCTGCACACCCAGTAGCTCTCCAGGAGGAGGGTTTACCTCCTGCCTTGACCTGTATCTTTTTATCCATCTGACCTGTCCTCAGATCTGTACCTTCTAACCTCAAACCTAAATCTTTCACTGACCTTTGACCTCTAACTTCTAACCATGTATGTGTATGCGTTACTTTCCCTCTATGTGGCCCAGACGGGTACTCTGATCTGGTGGACGTCAGACGTGAGCACGGCCGTCTCCTGTCTGGATGAGGGATGTGAGAACACCAGGATTGTCGGAGTAGAGGAACAGGTAAAATAACAAACCAATGTTTATATCCCACGACAAATTAGCTAGCAACAGCAAGCTAGCTAGCTAAATTGGCAAGAATGTTTCATGCTTTTCGACCTGTCCCGAAATTAATATAGTTGGTTGAGAGTTCATTTTGATATTTCACGCTGCGTGCCCTGATCACTTTTTAGCAATGAGGCTAACGCAACAGATCAGAACATTTAGCTTAAAATGTTGATAAACTGTTAGGTTATTTCTTCACATTATAAGCGCAGCAATGTGCACAGGGCAGTAGGCTATAAGGGCGAATGTTCCATTAGCAGGAAAATACCATTATCAAAAGTGACCGCAAATGCGATTATGCATGTAATGCTTTTATTATAAAGGCGCATTTTTATGGTGAAAATTGTCTTCCCTAAACTTCAAACTCACGCGCTGCGCGGATGTATGCAAGTTAGGGGCTACACCCATTGTACAACTGATTAATGTGCTTAATTGTAAGAAGTTATTTGGCCACTTTAGTTGTGATACAAACTTTATCAAAACATATAGGCCTATGGGCTAGGCTACGCGACTATGATTTGAAAAAGTCCCCCAAAAAAGGTACACATTGTTTCTTGACTTATGCTGGGCATCATTCACAAGTGATAGGCTAATATTGTCACCCATCAGACTATTCTTGATTTAATCTTGTAATGTATGTGTGAAATTGTTTGGATTTAGTATGGACCACTATCATACACCTGTCTCGAAACATGTATTTTTCCGCTGCCCCTGTTATCTATGCACTTAAATAGCGAATGGAGGACGCTTTTCCTGTGGTTCATTTTCATGCCAGCCATGTAGGCTATACTCCTGTTAAAGTTGAGAAATAAATATTGCAGGCCTAGCCTATAGAAAGCCGATGGGATCCTCTTTTTAATAGAGGCCATCAAAACTCTGTTTTCTCACGCAATTGCATAGTCTATAAAAATGTTGCGCAACATGAGCTCATGGGCTCTCATGAAGTGTTTGATTTTTGATAACATTTGCATTGATGTCAGAGTGATTAGAGGGTGTTACGTTCCCCAGTTCCTGTGTTGTGGTTTTGTATGTGTGTGTTTCAGGAAAATGGCTTCCTGGAATCCCCCAAGCAGCTGATTGGTCGACTCCATGGCAAATTGGAGCTGACCCCGCCCCCTCGTCAGGATACAGCTGTATCCCATTAGACTAATTCTCCCGCTATATAAGCCAGTGTTCTGTTGCTCAGAAAGGAGATGATTGATATGTCCTGTGTTGGTTGTTGTAGAAAGAGATGATTGCTGAGAGAAGAGAGATGATGAGTGTGTCCTGTCTTGGTTGTGGCTGAGAGACAGGCTTTTGTTAAGTATTTTTGTAGCCGCTGATTTGAGGTATTATGCGTGCCAATAGAACTGTGCTATTGATTCTTGAAATTCTTTAATTACATTTGGATTATTCTGTTTCATTTGTTCCCAGGGGGGAAGGGGAAGGCACCTAGGGAGTGCTTAGACAAGAGACCCGCGGGCATACATAATCCGTAGTGTCCACTGTCTATGTACACTAGGTAAGACCTGGGCGGACCAGCCCCTCTATTTTGGTTAGCGCACCGGGTGGTGCTAAGTTAAGAAAGTAGTGGGTAGGCAGGTAAGGTAGGAGAGGGGGCCTTGATATTTACTTTCTTTGCTTTCGTTCCGTCCAGCCCCTTTTCCCCAAAATTACCGTGTGACGGAATAAATTCCTTGTAAACGGTACCACTCTTGTAAACGGTACCACTCTCTGCCTTTGTCATCCTTACTCGCAGAACAGTCTCATACCTCTTTCACTCCACGGGGAGTTGAGTTGTAGCAGGGTGTTGCGTTCCCTCTTCCTAGAGGCGTACGTAACATAACCTTCCCTCCTGGGAACAAAGGTGTATGATTCTCACTTGGGGTGCGGGAGTTCCTGGGTTCAAATCCCATTACGGCACCTCCTTACCTTCAGGCTCTGATCAGGCCCTACACCCAAACAAGGGCACTGCGTTCATCTACCTCTGGCCTGCTCGCCTCCCTACCTCTGAGGAAGTACAGTTCCCGCTCAGCCTAGTCAAAACTGTTCGCTGCTCTGGCACCCCAATGGTGGAACAAACTCCCTCACGACGCCAGGTCAGCGGAGTCAATCACCACCTTCCGGAGACACCTGAAACCCCACCTCTTTAAGGAATACCTAGGATAGGATAAAGTAATCCTTCTAACCCCCCCTCCCCCCCCTTAAGATTTAGATGCACTATTGTAAAGTGGCTGTTCCACTGGATATCATAAGGTGAATGCACCAATTTGGAAGTCGCTCTGGATAAGAGCGTCTGCTAAATGACTTAAATGTAAATGTAATTATGTTGCGTTCCCTCTTCCTAGAAGCGTACGTAACACCCTGCTACAACTCAACTCCCCGTGGAGTGAAAGAGGTATGGGACTGTAGGTGCGAGTAAGGATGACAAAGGCAGAGAGTGGTACCGTTTACAAGGAATTTATTCAGTCACACGGTAATTTTGGGGAAAAGGGGCTGGACGGAATGAAAGCAAAGATGAGTAACACTATGGTTGTTTCCTTTATTTATAGACAGGTTATGGTAGGCCTATACCTTAAAAGTTCATGAACAGTCATTCTGATTCCCATGTAAAATAGCTTTTGAGAGAATAAAATATAACCCATTATTTTTGGAGGGATAGAAATGCACCATTTTTTTAAAAAAGTAACGTAAACTCACCCCATTTCGTACAAATGTGCGCAACCGCGACATTCAAACGAGGCTGCAATGAAAACGAATGGGACTGTAGTGACTGTGTTTGCATCAAAATCCGGGGTGTGAACTACGTTTTGATTCAGCGTTGATTGACATGGTAATCGACTAACAGTATTGGAGAAAATATAAAAAAACGGACCCCTCTGACGCTGTACGTTATATCGTGACGTGTCACTGCGTAACGTACAGCGCACATTTGCAACTCATTTTGTGCCGTACAGCCTCTTTCCACCAGGGGTAGCCCTTCTCTCGCAGATTAAAATCATGCTTAACCATGTACACTTATAAGAAAACTTAATTTTTCATGATTTTTGTCTAAATTAATATAATTATTGCTAATATTAAATTAATATTTCATGACTAGGGTGCCAATTGCATTTTTATGCACGTCATTAATGCGAGCCATCATGACACTCAAAAGCCGGAACAGCTGCAGTTCACGTGAGGCTAACGTTAGCGCAGCCCTAAACCCCTCTTCAAATTTGACACAAATCTTCAAACAGGTATGTGATGAGACATTACATAAAGTCTTTGTTTTATTTACATTTTAAAGTTGATTAGTTGGACAAATCGGGTGAAAAAACTTGTTTCTTCACACAACATATTTCCCCCTGTCAAGATCACTTCTTAGCCTTCGCTCCCCACCCGCCATTTTTAAAAAGACCCGATGGAGCTCATTGCCTTCTTGAATTATGCAGCGATGGGCATCATGAAGGTCTCGTCATTAATTTAGTTGGAAATTATGCTTTACAATGGTATTGATATTACAGTTGATCTGGAAGTATTATGTTTTTTGGTCGCAAACACAAGGTCAATTGTATGGATCAAGGCAATGTACAAAAGTGAGTGAGTTTACGTTAACTAGCTAACACCAGACACAGATGAAGACCTAGCTAGACAGTAACTAGCTAACACCAGACACAGACAAAATGGGAAACATATAAGTATCGTTGCCATAGTTGAATAGTGTGAACTTTTAATTATATTTGGTGACACCTACAATCACATTTTGGCACAAGTAGAGTAGCTATCTAGCTATATAAGCCACGCCCGCTGCAAATGTGAAACGCCTACTGTATGTTAAACAACTTGGATGCAGTGTTTCAGTAACATCATCTCTAGCTAATTTGATGGTAAACAAAGCAACTCAAACAATATTTAAAATTGTATCAATGATATATTTTTGTTGTTGTTGACATCTCCTGTTTGACATGTCTGTTGTGATGCGGTTCACAGCAGCACTGATGGATGTTGACTTGACAACTGCGTCAGAATTTTTATTACGTTTTCTGACACACTACAGTCAAATTTTGGCACCAGTAGAGTAGCTAAAAAGCTATTTAAGCCACGACCCTATGCAAATACGTCTTCTCCAATGTTGATTACAAGGCGGTACCTATTTAAATTAGTTAAGAGACTATTATGTTACCATTGGTGTATTGAAATGAGAGTTAGGGTGATGTCACACTATTCCCATAATAATCCCGCGTCCTGAATCCAAGTGTTTGACATGGTGGAGGAAGACCAGTATCTTTATGATCAAACTTTATCAATGTAGAAGCAACAGTCATTTTTCATACTTTGATCTGGTTTCTTTCACATATCGTCCAATTTCATGAAAAACACGATTTTGACTGTTCATGACCTTTAAGTAATATTCTCTTGGGTTAACAAAAGAATGATAATAAACATTATTTGTTGTTTAGTACCTTTCATACAAGCAATTGCAGCTCAAACTGGGTTACTGAATTATTGTGAGAAGCATCACAGATAAAGGTTAAATATGAAAAGCAGATTGATGACCTGTTTCTGTAGTGTGGCTGTGGAACTGACAAGTAGCCTATTTCCTTTGAAGGTATAACAAAGACAATAGTGTTTGAAAGCTGGAACAGTGATTAGTGGCCATAGAGGCAGCATTATGGCCAGAGGTAGTCCTCTCTCTCTATTGATCTCTGTCTGTCAAACTGCTGACCACAGACCCACTTACATTTATCCATACTGGTGTCTGAGAGGAAGTTTTCTATAGGTCATCATTCACATCATAGATGGCCACTGGCCAACTTAGAGAGTTTGATCTGTGATGTATCACAGATGGGTGACAGTGTTTAGATTTCAGTCACATAGTTCTGGAAGCGAAGATGTTTCTAGGTCTTTGTGCATTTTAGGTATTCAGAACTAGCAGGTTTGTAGCCACCCAGACAATTGATGTGCGGTTTTTGGCCATATTTTAAAAACGATAAAAACTCTGGATGGCACAGATGGGGTTGTTTATCTTCCGGGAAGCTGGCGGATCTCATTAACACACACACACACACACACACACACACACACACACACAAACAAACAGCTGTGTTTTGGGGAAATGTTTGTGCAGTATTGACACATTTAGATTGTTGTTGGATTTAAATGCCTGGTTATTATTTGACGAGTTAATCTATCACAGAAGTGACGTTGTTATTTCTATGGAAGGAGACGTGTGTGTCTGTTCTTAATACTGAGACCACCAAAGATCAGGGCCGAGTCCTCTGCATCATGCTCTATGTATTCAACTGCTACTAGCAGATGGACTACAAGGTGGGCTTACACTCCCTCTACAATCAAGTCGTTCCTCTCCAACTCTACTGGGAATGGCTATCTGACATGAGATGAAAGGAGAGGAGGGGGAAGAGAGATCCCTCTCTATCTTTCTGTCTTCTCCTCCTCTCTCGCCCTCTCTCCTTGAAAGAAGAACTGAGTAGCTAAACGCTCCATGCATACAAACACACCCAGTGCATATGGCGTGGTCGATAGAGACGCATGCATAATCTCTTCATACAGCTTGTTGCTGACAGGAGAATCATTACTGTTCTCCCCACTCTACACAGAACAGTTAAACCCCCCCCCCCCCCCCCACACACACACACACACACACACACACATAGATCAAACCTGCAGTCAGGCGTTGTTAGTGTCAGGGCTCTGCCCTGTAATTGGAAGGAAGACTAGGATCCTTCCTCTCTCCTTCCTTCCTCTCTCCTTCCTAGTGAATCCCAGGAGGCTGTTTCACCTGCTCAGAAGTTTGGATTCAGTGTCTGTGGAGAAAACTGAATCGACAGTCTGCAAAAAAAAGGTCTAACGTTTAGGTAAGAAAGTACAGGCCCCTACTAATGTGGTAAGTCTGTGTCAATTTTACTTTCAATCTTACTCTGTATTAAACACACATATATACTGTATATATATATATCTATCTTTCCCTCCCTCCTCCAGTTGTGTGGGAACATCTATAAAGGCCTGGCCTAGACAGGAGAGTATGGCTGCTTTGATCAATTTAACAGGATCTCTGTGGATGTGATGTCTGTGGTTGCTGTGCATTTAAGCTGTCCCTGGGCTTATCGCCAGAGTACATACATGCAGGGCCTTCAGAAAGTATTCACACCCTTTAACTTTTTTCAAATTTTGTGTTACAGCCTGATTAAAAAAATGACACAATTTAGATTTGTTGTCGCTGGCCTACACACAATACCCCATCATGTCAAAGTGGAATTATGTTTTTTTTTTCATGTTTACAAATTTTAAAAAAATGAAAAGCTGAAATGTCTTGAGTCAATAAGTATTCAACCCTTTATGGAAAGTTCAGGAGTAAAAATGTGCTTAATTAACAAGTCACATAATAAGTTGCATGGACTCACTCTGTGTGCAATAATTGTGTTTAACATGATTTTTGAATAACTACCTCATCTCTGTACCCCATACATATAATTATCTGAAAGTTGAGCAATGAATTTCAAACCCAGATTCAACCCCAAAGACCAGGGAAGTTTTCCAATGCCTCACAAAGAAGGGCACCTATTGGTAGATGGGTAAAAAAAAAGCAGTCACTGAATATCCCTTTGAGCATGGTGAAGGTATTAATTACACTTTGGATGGTGTATCAATACACCCAGTCACTACAAAGATACAGGCATCCTTCCTAACTCAGTTGCCGGAGAGGAAGGAAACCGCTCAGGGATTTCACCATGAGGCCAATGGTGACTTTAAAAAAATAGTTTAATGGCTGTGATAAGAGAACTTTGGATGGATCAACAGCATTGTAGTTACTCCACAACACTAGCCTAATTGACAGAGGGAAAAGAAGGAAGCCTGTACAGTAAAAATATTCCAAAACATGCATCCTGTTTGCAATAAGGCTCCAAAGAATTATTACAAAAAATTTGGCAAAGCAATTCACTTTTTGCCCTGAAAACAAAGTGTTATGTTTGGGGCAAATCCAATACAGCACATTAGTGAGTACCACTCTCCATTTTTTTCAATCATAGTGGTGACTGCCTCATTCTAATGGGTATGCTTGTAATTGTTAAGGACTTGGGAGGTTATCAGGATGAAAAATAAATGGAATGGGAAAATCCTGTAGGAAAATCGGGGTCGGTCTGCTTTCCACCAGACACTGTACGCTTAATTCAAATTAAGCCAAATATACACTGAAGTTGCTTACCAAGAAAACAGTGAATGTTCGAGTGGCTGAGTTTTTACTTAAATCTACTTGAAAATCTATGGCAAGACCTGAAAATCAAGCAATGATGAGCAACCAAGAATTTTGAAAATAATCATGAGCAAATGTTGCACAATCCAGGTGTGTAAAGCTCTTTAGAGACTTACCCAGAAAGACTCACAGCTGTAGTCACTGCCAAAGGTGCTTCTACAAAGTATTGACTCAGGGATGTGAATGGTTATGTAAATTAGATACTTCTGTATTTAATTTAATACATTTGCAACAATTTCTCAAAACATGTTTTCACTTTGTCATTATGGAGAAATGTAGATGTGTAGATGGGTGTGAGAGAAAAAAATCTATTGAATACACTACATTTTTGGAATTCAGGCTGAAACACAAAATGTGGAATAAGTCAAGGGGTATGAATACTTTCAGAAGGCACTCTATATGGTACTGGTAAGACTCTTAACTTGAGTTAGCTCAGGACAAATTCATATTATGTACAGTAGATAATTCTGCTTGTTATTCAGTAAATGATGATGATCATGATAATTTTGATAGGGTTTTGTCATCTTCAGACGTGCAGTGCAGCAAATATATTTAAAAACCAAATACTTTTAAACTTTTACTCAATAAGTATTTTACTGGGTGACTTTCACTTTTACTTGAGTCATTTTCTATGAAGGTATCTTTAAGGTATGACAATTGGGTACTTTTTCCACCACTGGTAAAAAGGAAGAAGACCTTGGAAAAGACTTGCAGAGAAGATCAAAATGGTACTGATGTCTCCCGCCAGCGGTAGCACTTCTTCTTCTTCTTCTGTGCTCCACACAGAACACCCGGGTTGTGTTCATTACAGCGCGCAACAGAAAATATTTTAAACCGTTTTGCAACGGATAAACAAATTTAGGGTTTCTCATTGAACAAGACCAGGTGCCTAATAAAACACGAACCACTCGTCTTCTCCATTGGCAAACGTCGGAGGAAGGTGTACGATAATACATTGTGTTTAAGGCTACATAACGTAGCTGCAGTTTGTGGGTGCGTTCGCAGGACCATTTTCCCAGGTAAAGTAGAGGGAAACACACAAACCACTGTATGGAAACAAATGAGTTCAACTCAGACCTTATTTTCTCATCAATACAACTATCTACTGTTGAATTGTTTGCAAAATACCAGACTGGGTTATGAATACTGCCTGTGTCTGTGTGTGTGTGTTTGTGCGTGTGTGTGTGTTTGTGTGCGTGCGTGCGTGTGTGCATGGGTCCATATGTCTGTGCGTGTGTTTGTGTGCGTACGTGCGTGCGTGTGTGCATGGGTCCATATGTCTGTGTGTGTGTGTGTGTGTACTGGCACGTGAAGAGCTGTTCCCGCTGCTGCAGTGCTCCTATCTTTATTCAGATATTTTATATTCATAAGGGCCAGTGTTTACAGAGTGTCTTGAGTTCAGACAAGGACAGAGCTCTTATTCCACTACAGTTGTAGGACGTATTATATGACACTTAAGTAGTGCTGCCGTTTAACAATTTCAGTAAACCCTAGCCGATAGCTTCTAAAAGAAAAGTCTCTGTAAAATGCTTGCCGGAAAACAAATGTGACACACTTTCACAGATGCATCCATGGATAAATCTATACAGAGTGTGAATACCATTATCGTCTGTGTTTTGTTGGTGACCGAATACCAGTGGTACAATAGTATCTTACATGACCACATACCTATTTTATGTACACTAAACACTCAAATCAAATGGTTGCATATGGTTCCAGATAAGGGTTCTTTGGTTTGTAACCATTGTAACATGTAAGAAAAGTAGAACAGAGTGTGGATCCTTATAGACAGTGAACAGTGTTAAAGGTCCTGGACAGGCATTCTTAAAAGTACTTTTTCTCTCATGGCTAACTACCAGGAAGTTTGAAAAGACAAGCTGAGTGGGTGGGGGAGCTTAAATTTATGAGCTCGCCTTGACTGACAGCTCTTTGAAACGTCTATGTCAACCTACTAGGATGCAGTGAGCAGTGTTGCAGAATAATCATCGCAAATGTGGTGATACACAAAGCAACTCAAACAGCATTGAAATTGCATAAATGACATATTTTTTTATATCTATATATCTCCCGTTTGGCATGTCTCTTGTGATGCGGTTCACAGCAGCACTGACGGATGTGTTGACTTGAGTTTTAATTATATTTGCTGACACCCTGCAGTCAAATTTTGGCACCAGTAGAGCTATCTACATACAGTATATAAACCACGACTCTCTGCAAGCACGCCTTCTCTGATGTTGGTTATAAGGCGATATTTACAGGTGTGGCCAAAAGTATTGGCACAAAGTATTAGTACTTGCACTTTTGTCAAATAATGCACCATTTATTCTAGAAAACTGTTGAAATTAAAAAATATTTTGGTATCCACATATGTATGTCTTTGGTTTGCAGTTGAACAAAACAAAAACATCTCAATAATTGACTAAATGTTATCATACTCCACAAAGAAATCCTAAAATGACCTGGACAATATTATTGGCACCTTCTAGAAGTAGTTTGAAAGAATTCGATTTCAAGCAGGTGATTCTCATTTACTTTGGAATTGAACTCACCTGTGGTAAGTTGCAGGTGCCTGCAATATAAAAAAAATCACTCATTCAACCAGTTTGAAAAGGGAAAATAACTCATTCTTCTGTTTTGTGACGCTGTGTGTACGGCAATGAGCATGGAGAAAATTCTCTAGTTATCTGAAGAGGTCAGACTCAAGACTGTCCATGCTTGGTCCAATCTTAAGGCTACAAGTCCATCTCCAGAGACCTTGGTGCTCTTGTTTCCACTGTACATAATGTTATCAACAAGGTTAAGGCCCATGCCACTGTGGCCAGCCTCACTGGATGTGGCCCAAAGAGAAAACTTGATGGAAGATTGCAGTGAAGGATTGTTCATATGGTGGAGAAAGCACCTCAGTCAACTGCCACACAGATTCAAGCTGACCTTCAGACACAAGTTAGGACATCGCGACATCGCCAACTCAATAAAATGGGTGTCACGATCATCTTCTTGATAAAGAGAGGACCAAGGCGCAGCGCGTGTAAAATACATCTTCTTTAATGAAGGAAAAAACAAAACTTACAAAATGAACAAAACAAACGACCGTGAAGCTAAACATAACTAAGTGCACACATGCAACATAGACAATTACCCACAAAACCCAAATGCCTATGGCTGCCTTAAATATGGCTCTCAATCAGAGACAATAAACCACAGCTGTCTCTAATTGAGAACCAATCCAGGCAGCCATAGACATACAAACACCTAGACAAGACATTGCCCCATTAAACATACAAACCCCTAGACAAACCAAAACACATACATCCCCATGTCACACCCTGACCTAACTAAAATAATGATGAAAACAACGATAACTAAGGCCAGGGTGTGACAATGTGGTTATATGGTAGAAGACCCAGGTGGACCCCACTACTGACAGAGACATAAGTCCTAACTGCAATTTGCCAGACATGCTGAACATGCCAAAATCCTTCTGGGAGTATGTCCTGTGGACAGATGAGACCAAATTAGAGCTTTTTGGTAAAGCACACCATCTCTATGTTTACAGAAAACAAAATGAAGCCTTCAAAGAAAATTACACCTTCCCTACAGTCAAACATGGAGGTGGTTCAATGATGTTTTGGGGTTGCTTTGCTGCCTCTGACACTGGGTTTGAACGTGTGTATGGCATCATGAAATCAGGAGAATACCAAGGCATTTTAGAGCGTAATGTCAGACCCAGTGTCAGAAAGCTGGGTCTCCGTTGAAGGTCATGGGTCTTCCAGCAGGACAATGACCCCAAACACACTTCAAAAAGCACCCAGGAACGGCTCAAGACAAAACACTGGACTGTTCTGAAGTGGCCAGCATTGAGTCCAGATCTAAAACCCTTTGAAAACTTTTGGAGAGATCTGAAAACAGCAGCTGGGAGAAGGCACCCTTCAAATATGGGAGAAATGGAGCAGTTTGTACAAGAGGAGTGGGCCAAATTGTAACGTCCTGACCAGAGTTCTTATGTGTTTTGCTTGTTTAGTGTTGGTCAGGACGTGAGCTGGGTGGCAATTCTATGTTGTGTGTCTAGTTCGTCTGTTTCTGTGTCCAGCCTAATATGGTTCTCAATCAGAGGCAGCTGTCAATCGTTGTCCCTGTTCGAGAATCATATATAGGTGGCTTGTTTTGTGTTGGGGATTGTGGGTGGTTGTTTCCTGTCTTTGTGTTTTGTCTGCACCAGCTAGGACTGTGACGGTTAGTTTGTTTTGTCATTTTGTATAGTGTCTTGTTTTGTGTTAATTAAATCATGGAAAATTACCACGCTGCACATTGGTCCTCAGATCCTTCTCGCCTCTCCTCGTCTGAGGAGGAGGACGACTTAGACTGCCGTTACACAAATTGCCTGTACAGAGGTGCAGGATGTTCATCGATGGCTATAGGAAGTGCTTGATTGCAGTTATTTTGACCAAAGGCTGTGCTACAAAATATTAATTCTAAGGTGTCAATACTTTTGTCAATGCTGTTTCTGTTTATTTTCTGATTTAAATGAATATATTAAGTTGTGAATCAAAAACAAAGGTTCTGTGATATTAACAATGAATGAAATACTTGTCAATTTCAACTTATTCTTAGGGAAAATTGCGAGTTACTTGAAAAAATTGTAAGGATACCAATATTTTTGGCCACGACTGTATTTAAATTAGGTAAGAGAATATAATGTTACCATTGGTGTATTAAAATGAGAGCTTTAGGGTGATGTCACCCTATACCCTTAATAATCCCGCCTCCTGAATCCAAGTGTTTGAGGAGGGGACCAGTAACTTTATGATCAAAGCAACAGTCATTTGTCATACTTTGGTCATCATACTTTGATCTGATTTAATGAAAATATCATCAAATTGCATGAAAAACATGATTTTGACTATTCATGACCTTGAAGAATTGTTTCAATATCTATGTTTTTTCATGTACTGTACATTGACTGATTTTATTCGTCTAAAATATAAATTACATACATTTTATAAACTAATCCAATATGTTAATTGGACTTATTGCACTCATTACTGAAATGGTTGTTCCGGTTTTAGATGCTTTAGGTAGGATCATATTTCAGTGTTCCCAACCCTGGTAGTCATTCTTAATGCAGGTTGCGGGTGATGAAACTATCACGCTCTGATCTGTTTCACCTGTCTTTGTGCTTGCCTCCACCCCCTCCAGGTGTCGCCGATCTTTCCCAATATCCCCTGTGTATTTATACCTGTGTTCTCTGTTTGTCTGTTGACAGTTTGTTTTGTTCGTAGAACCTACCAGGGGTTTTCTCCTTGCTCCTGTCTTGTCTAAGTTCCTGTTTTCTAGTTTCTCCCGGCTTTGACCCCTCTGCCTGACCTGAGCTCGCCTGCCATCCTGTACCTTTGCCCCACTACTCTGGATTACCGACCTCTGCCTGACCTGAGCCTGCCTGCTGTCCTGTACCTTTGCCCCACTACTCTGGATTACCGACATCTGCCTGACCTGAGCCCGCCTGCCGTCCTGTACCTTTGCCCCACTACTCTGGATTACCGACCTCTGCCTGCCTTGACCCCTGAGCCTGCCTGCCGTCCTGTACCTTTGCCCCACTACTCTGGATTACCAACCTCTGCCTGACCTGACCCTGAACCTGCCCTTGTTGTTGTAATTAACATTGTTACTTCGACATCTGGGTCTTGAAACATGATAGAAACAATCAGAAGGTTTAGTATCTCCACTCTGGTTATATAATGTGACAGGTTGCGTGAATAATCCAACATGTTTGTTTGGTCGGATTACCCAAACATGGATTAATTTAACCATAGTGGGTTTTTTTTATTCCAATGCTTCCCACAGTTGTGTCAAGTTGGCTGAATGTCCTTTGGGTGGTGGACCGTTCTTGATAAACACAGGAAACTGTTGAGTGTGAAAAACCCAGCAGCGTTGCAGTTCTTGACACACTCAAACCGGTGCATCTGGCACCTACTACCATACCCCTTTCAAAGGCACTTACATATTTTGTCTTGCACATTCACCCTCTGAATGGCAAACATACACAATGTATCAAAGCTTAAATATCCTTATTTAACCTGTCTCCTCCCTTTCATTTACACTGATTGAAGTGGTTTTAACATCAGTAGGTGACATCAATAATAGCTTTCCCCTGGTCAGTGTATGTTATGGTAAAGAAGGTGTTCCTAATGTTTCATACACTCAGTGTACAATTCACCTGAACGGCACTCTGGGAAATAATACAAACAAGCGTTACAGTAAGCAGTGTGTTAGTGATTCAACTCTGTTCAGTATCTATATGGGTCCACACTTTGTGTTAATGTAACACAGGGGAATTTGCTGTGCAAAGACTAATTGTCAACATGGCCTGCCCCCGAGCGTTCTCACTACTTCGAAAAACATAATATTGTTGGGCTTTCTGACTCTTTTCATGACGGTGCTAGCAGCCAAGTGAGTGAGTGAGTGAGTGAGTGAGTGCTAGCTACCATTTTGTGAGCGTGGTTGAGGGCGAATTCCTTCTTAGGTAATGAGTATCGACTCAGAGTATATGGAACCATATATGGAACCATTTTTTGAAGGTTCAATAAAGAACCATAAGGTTATAAATGGAACCTGTGCGGTGCTATAAATAACCCTTTCCTAAGGTTCTATAAAGAACCATTTAACCTGTTGGGGATGGGGGCGCTGTTTAGACTACTTATGCTAATTTGGCTAATTTTTTAAACGGCTTCCCACAAAATCCTTGATCGTACAATATGCATATTATTATTATTATTGGATAGAAAACAGTCTATAGTTTCTATAGGAGTTGAAATTTTGTCTCTAAGTGGAACAGAGCCCATTCTACAGCAATTTCCCTGACATGGAGTCAGATTTGAGAAATGTTGGCCACTGTTCTGAAGTCATTTAAAAGGGCACTGTCATTGCTATGACTATACGGACACTTCTTACGTCTTCCCCTGGATGCCTTTACGTGATGACGATTCCAACGGGGTCGATTGCGCGTTCACAGGCCCTACAAATGAAAAAACCCTGAAGCTAGTCATTCTTTGGGAGCTGCGTCATGAGCCAAGAGGACACCGGCGCGCACTTGTTCCAAGCTTAGTTTAGCCTGTTATATTTCTCCGGTCATCTTTTCACTCGTTATAGGAGTTAAAAACATCATAAGGTAGTTAATTTAAAGCGTTTTATAGCAATTTATATCCGTTTAGTGCGATTTTGGGACATTTATTTTTGCAACGATGTGAAAAGTTGGGCACGCTTTTCAGTTCATCCCGAACGCAGTTGACATTTCCACATGGCAAGAGGACAGCTTTCCACCAAAAGACGATTTCTCCCAAGAAAGGATCCTTTGCCCAAGATACTGATGGAAGAACAGCTCAAGGTAGGACATTTTTATTATGATAAATCGTGTTTCTGTCGAAACATTTTAGTGGCTTAGGACGCCATGTTTTTTGACGTAGCTTCGCTTGGCGCAAACTGTATTGAAAAGTAAGGATAAATTAAAAAATGTAATAACGCAATTGTATTAAGAATTAAATTGTCTATCAATCCCTGTCCACCCTGTATTTTTTAGTCACGTTTATGAGTATTTATGTATAAGAGTAGATCACTGTCTAAGTGGCGCAAGGACATTTTCTGACCAACTGAGCTACATTTCACATTGTCTAACCATGATTTTGGGGGCTAAATATAAACATTTTCGATCAAACTGTATATGCATGTTGTAATGTGATGTTACAGGAGTGTCATCGGAAGAATTCTGAGAAGGTTAGTGAAAAAATTAATATCTTTTGGCGATGTTGACTTTTATCGCTCACTTTGGCTAGAATCAATGCTGGGCTGCTAATTGCTATGTGCTAAGCTAATATAACGATTTATTGTGTTTTCGCTGTAAGACACTTAGAAAATCTGAAATATTGTCTGTATTCACAGGATCTGTGTCTTTCGATTCGTGTATGCTGTGTATTTTTACGAAATGTTTGATGATTAGTAGTTAGGTAAACACGTTGCTCATTGTAATTATTCTAGTCCATTTGTGATGGTGGGTGCAATTGTAAACTATGCCATCTACCTGAAATATGCACTTTTTTCTAACAAAACCTATCCCATACCATAAATATGTTATCAGACTGTCATCTAATGAGTTTTTTTGTTGGTTAGGGGCTATAAATATCTTAGTTTAGCCGAATTGGTGATGGCTACTGGTGTTGGTGGACAAATAAAAGATGGTGGATTATGCTAATGTGTTTTTAGGTAATAGATGTACATCTTTACATATTGTGTCTTCCCTGTAAAACATTTTAAAAATCGGAAATGTTGACTGGATTCACAAGATCTGTGTCTTTCATTAGCTGTATTGGACTTTAATGTGTGAAAGTTAAATATTTTAAAAAAATATTTTTTTTGAATTTCGCGGCACTGGTTTTTCAGTGGGGGGGGGGGGGGGTGTGCCGCTAGCGCCACGCTGATCCTAGACAGGTTAAAAAAGGTTCTATATAGCACAAAAAAAGGGTTCCGCTATGGTTACAACCCTTTGGGGCTATATAAGTAGCTATATATTATTTTATAGTACTTTACTAAATCTTTATAGAGAATGGTTTTATAAAGAAAATGTTCAGTCTCAAAAGTTCTTTGTAGAAATATACAGGGCTTTTTATTCTGTTTTCATATTCATATTTATTTGTTCAAATTCATTAGGTTTTATTATTGTGTTTATTGACAAGTTTAATCAGGTGTGCTAGCTCTGGAACAGTTGAGAGAATTGAGAACTACTGACTTAGTCAAGACTTCTCAATTAATTAACACAAGGCCATATCTGAGCCTTTCACAAGACACCATCACTGGCCATAGTCATATATAACATGTCATCTTCTTCTTCATGTGGCTTTCTGGCAGACTAGGCGCTATGTTGCATATTGCTGCCTTTCACAGTTTGGAAAGGGGAAATGGGGACAAAAGGAAATGGCATCTAACCCTACAGTATATACAGTATATACTACTATCCCCATCCCACTACTTTGGCCCCAACAGATTCTACACCAGGCCGTCGGCTGGGAAGCTGGAACCCCTTCTCTCAAAACCCCCTGTAGTTCTTCTGCACTAAAATCTCTGATACCCAAAAACTACTCTGCAGATGCTCCGACCAATTCAGTAATCTGGGTTTTCCTTTCCATCTGTGTGTTACAATTAATAACCATGTCAATAAACGCCAAGAAACCAACCTTACTGAAGCACAAACGGTTGGTGTCACTCTGTACAGGTCTACTACTCACAGGAACCCTCCTCTCGGGCTCAAAGGGTCCCTCTCGGGCTCAAAGGGTCCCTCTCGGGCTCAAAGGGTGCCTCTCGGGCTCAAAGGGTCCCTCTCGGGCTCAAAGGGTCCCTCTCGGACTCAAAGGAACCCTCTCGGGCTCAAAGGGTCCCTCTCGGGCTCAAAGGGTCCCTCTCGGGCTCAAAGGGTCCCTCTCGGGCTCAAAGGGTCCCTCTCGGGCTCAAAGGGTCCCTCTCGGGCTCAAAGGGTCCCTCTCGGGCTCAAAGGGACCCTCTCGGGCTCAAAGGGTCCCTCTCGGACTCAAAGGGTCCCTCTCGGACTCAAAGGGTCCCTCTCGGACTCAAAGGGTCCCTCTCGGACTCAAAGGGTCCCTCTCGGGCTCAAAGGGTCCCTCTCGGGCTCAAAGGGTCCCTCTCGGGCTCAAAGGGTCCCTCTCGGGCTCAAAGGGTCCCTCTCGGGCTCAAAGGGTTCCTCTCGGGCTCAAAGGGTCCCTCTCGGGCTCAAAGGGTCCTCTCGGACTAAAAGGGTCCCTCGCGGACTAAAAGGGTCCCTCTCGGGCTCAAAGGGACCCTCTCGGGCTCAAAGGGACCCTCTCGGGCTCAAAGGGTCCCTCTCGGGCTCAAAGGGTTCCTCTCGGGCTCAAAGGGTCCCTCTCGGGCTCAAAGGGTCCTCTCGGACTAAAAGGGTCCCTCTCGGACTAAAAGGGACCCTCTCGGGCTCAAAGGGACCCTCTCGGGCTCAAAGGGACCCTCTCGGGCTCAAAGGGTCCCTCTCGGGCTCAAAGGGTCCCTCTCGGACTCAAAGGGTCCCTCTCGGACTCAAAGGGTCCCTCTCGGGCTCAAAGGGTCCCTCTCGGGCTCAAAGGGTCCCTCTCGGGCTCAAAGGAACCCTCTCGGGCTCAAAGGGTCCCTCTCGGACTCAAAGGGTCCCTCTCGGACTCAAAGGGTCCCTCTCGGACTCAAAGGGTCCCTCTCGGACTCAAAGGGACCCTCTCAGGCTCACCCTTAGTCCACCATCCTCTACTTTCCTCAATGCCTCAGAATGAGACTTCCCGCACTGCTCTCACCATGGAAACCACCTGTCTCACGGTCTCAGCATGAGACTTCCTGCACTGCTCTCACCATATAAACGTCCACCTTAACACCTATAGGGTGGCGCACAATTGGCCCAGCGTTGTCTGGGTTAGGGAAGGGTTTTGTCGGGGTAGGCCGTCATTGCAAATAAGAATTTGTTCTTAATTGACTTGCCTAGTTAAATAAAGGTTCGATATTTCTATTTATTTTTTATGTCTTACTCACACAGGACAGTTTTGATCCAACATGGCCACCGCCACAATTGAAACACTCCACTTTTTCCCCTGAAACGACACAATATTTTGTCCCATGCCCTCCTGCAAACTTCTCACACCTCGGAATCTCCCTCCTTTCTACTGCTGCAACATGACAAATAAAATGAGCACCTGAAACACTGTAGTGGGTTCGGAACAAAAGCTCTCACGGGGTAACTTATATACCCTAGCATGACATTATCCCACAAACACTCTACATCACAACTCAGAAGGACAGACAGGGTTTCCTAAATTTCTCATTCTTCGCACCAAACGGCATGCATTACAGACACCAGAGCTCCCCATCTTGGATCCATATTGATGATCACACAGAAATGGCTTGATATAGAGGAAAAACTATAGCTCACTACAGAATCTGACAGATCTGAATCACTAGCTAGGTTTCCATCCAGTTGGTGACAGATTCCACTGTGGTGGCAGATTTCACTGTGGTGACAGATTCCACTGTGGTGACAGATTCCACTGTGGTGACAGATTTCACTGTGGTGACAGATTTCACTGTGGTGACAGATTTCACTGTGGTGACAGATTTCATTGCATAAAAACAATATGCACATTTTCCCACCAGGGACGTGTTTCCATTTAATTGACTTGTTGCGGATAAAAGGCTGTGTGTGATGATGCAGTGTACATACAAATAAATGTTGCAGTTAAATTCCCACCAAATAATAATGGGTTTATAATGCATTTTCCATTGCATCTTCAACTCTACTGATGGTTTTCTCATAAAAAAAAATTGTGGTAAATAGCGAGTGTGCCAACTCTGATATTGGCACGTGCGCTCCAGCCAGCAGCTGGCATATACAGCGCAGTTAGAGCCTACACAATGAGATTATTATGTATAAATGAGCGAGATTATTTGTATTTGTCAAACGGCAGCCAAGCATCGATGATGATGTCACCAGAATATATATTTCTTGGAAAGGAGCATCAAGCTCATCACCGTGCACTTTCACCACCCTGTGAAGTTCATATTATTTCATCTGTAACCTCATGTACTGCATGCATTTTCCCAACGAGTCATAGTGGGAGGAACACACAACATGTTTACTTCCATGTGATGGTTATTTTGTCAATATTTGCGCATAAAAGCATTTCCACCGACATTTCTCGCCTAATTAATTTGACGGACATAAAAAAAAAATCCACCTTGTCTACAGTATTTTGTTCTGTCGACATTTGGATACTTACTGACAAATGTTTTGTTTCCATCAGGCCTCAGACATTCTTTTATCCGATGTACTTTACTCTCATAAGAAGGTTGGATGGAAAGCTGGTTAGTAAGTGGATGAGCATTACACTTGATACACTCTGCATGCCCTGTGTGACGTGGATGTCACCCTTACAAAACAAAGATTGCAGTAGAGTGCAGTATATCTGCAGTATGTTGCAATTACTGCGTCCAAAATATCACAGTCGACTGCAGTTTCAAAACGGCACATTTTTTTTGTAAGTCAATGAGTGTTACATGTTCAATATTCAATATTCTTAATATTCAATATTTTATAGCAATATTCTTAACATGTTTTTGACACTGAGTAAATGTAGCTACAGCTAGAGTCACCCACCTCTAACGTTCGTCTTGTGGTGCATGAACGGACCAAGGCGCAGCGGGTGATGAATACATACTGAATTTATTTAAATGACAGACGAAACACGAAAACACTAGAACAAACTACAAAACAATAAACGAAGGCAACAGACCTGAAACAAACGAACTTACATATAGACGAAGAACGCACGAACAGGAACAGACTACCTAAAACGAACGAACAAACGAAACAGTCCCATGTGGAATACACTGACACAGGAACAATCACCCACAAACAAACAGTGAGAACAACCTAAATATGGCTCTCAATCAGAGGAAACGACACACACCTGCCTCTAATTGAGAGCCATACCAGGCAACCCATTAACCCAACATAGAAAACACATAACATAGACTACCCACCCCAACTCACGCCCTGACCAATTAAACACATACCAAACAACAGAAAACAGGTCAGGAACGTGACACCACCAGCTAAACGTTTCTTCATCTCACTTCTGAACTCCTGGTCCTGGATGAAAATTACATATATATATTTTTTTATTTTTTTATTTGACCCCCTTTTCTCCCCAATTGTTAGTAATTACTATCTTGTCTCATCGCTACAACTCCCGTACGGGCTCAGGAGAGACGATCGCACAGCGCCTCCAACCCAGAAGCCAGCCGCACCAATGTGTTGGAGGAAACACCGTGCACCTGGCTACCTTGGTTAGCGCGCACTGCGCCCGGCCCGCCACAGGAGTCGCTGGTGTGCGATGAGACAAGGATATCTATCCCTACCGGCCAAACCCTCCCTAATCCGGACGACACTAGGCCAATTGTGCGTCGCCCCACGGACCTCCCGGTCGCGGCCGGCTGCGACAGAGCCTGGGCGCGAACCCAGAGTCTCTGGTGGCACAGCTAGCGCTGCGATGCAGTGCCCTAGACCACTGCGTCAGACGGGAGGCCACTGAAAATTACATTTCGAAATCTTATTATCTATAATTTTTGTTGAATAAAAAAGGGTCAAAGTTTGCTAGCATTATCGATTCGGTAGCTATGAACTAAGAAGATAATGAACAGACTGTAATGGAAGCAATATTCTTAATGGCTGAAACTGCAAATCAATGAAAGGAATAACAAAAAAACAAGTGTTTGATTATCTAATAGTGGATTGGATTATGCTGGTGCTACATTCTTTGTCCCCCTAGTATCACGAGATTACTTACCTTGTGCAAACTTGAAATATAGGTCATGTTTGACATATCTTGTTTGACCACTTCTCTTCGTCTTACCTTCAAAATATGTTTTGCTGAAACCAAGGAAAAGGACACAATTGTGTTTGACATTTCAAAACAACAAAGACTACTAGCGCCAGAACTTTGTCAGTCTAATAAATAAGCCCTTTGGGAAACGCTTCATACAAAACTCTTTGAAACAGTGGAAACTCTTCAGACAAAACTCTTTGTAACAGTGGAAACTCTTGATACAAAACTCTTTGTAACAGTGGAAACTCTTGATACAAAACTATTTGTAACAGTGGAAACTCTTGATACAAAACTCTTTGAAACAGTGGAAACTCTTGATACAAAACTCTTTGAAACAGTGTGCAGATTTTGCTGCGGAGAAGCATAATCATTAGATAATTTATTTTGGTACTGTCCTTATGTACAGTAGCTTGTTTTTGGTCACAGGTCCAGGAATGTCTGAAGAATTGCAATATTTACCGGGAACTAACCCTGCAGATAGCACTACTGGGTGATCTGAAAAGTCATAGTCAATCAATCAATAATATAATAATACTTTTAGCAAACATTTTATTTTCAATTTACAATCTGCAGAAACAATGAGAATAAAACATTTCAGAAATTTTGTGAAACGTCACAGTTGATAAATATATGGCAAATATAAATCCAATATGGATGGTGTTAAGAGATAGATGGGAGGGGTTGAATGGAGCTGAAGGGTTGGACTAATAACAACTAATAACAACAAGATAACTCATGTAAAACATACTGTGCCCGTAAAAACGTATATAGTTTAAGAACTTTTGTGAAAGAGCACAGTTTGAAAGATATGGTAAATAGAAATCAAACCGGATGGACATCAGAAACAGATGGGAGAGGTTGAGGGTAGAGGAAGGACAGGAGAAAAAACTAACAAAATATAACTATTATAAAGTAGACTTTGCCCAAAATGTATATATTGTATGTAAAAGCTGAATATACAGGCCTAAGTGATGTTGTTCACTATTTTGCTCCAATTGGGGGAGAGGTGGTAGGGTTGGAGGGTAAAAAAGGAAAATATTGATTTTTTTAATATATGTATACATATGTATTATATGTATGTATGTATATGTGTGTTATGTATGTATGTATGTATGTATGTATATGTGTGTTATGTATGTATGTATGTATGTATGTATGTATGTATGTATGTATGTATATATGTATGTATGTATATGTGTATGTACAGTATATGTATATATCATGACACAAGGCGAGACCCAGATGCAGACACAGGAGGCAGATGGTTGGAGTCTTACAATATTTATTAATCCATTTGGGTAAGGCAAGAGAATGGTCGTGGACAGGAAAAGGGTCAAAACCAGAGTCCAAAAGGTACCGAAGGGCAGGCGGGATGATCAGGCAGGTGGGAAAGTAGTCCAGAGTCAGGCAGGGGTCAAAACCAGAAAGACTATAAAAAAATAATAGAAAAGGAGTATGGGAAAAAAACACACTGGTTGACTTGACTAAACATACAAGACAAACTGACACAGAGAGACAGGAAACACAGGGATAAATACACTGGGGAAATAAGTGACACTTGGAGGGGGTGGAGACAATCACAGGGACAGGTGAAACAGATCAGGCCGTGACATATATATATATATATGGATTTGCCAAAAAATATGAGGGGGATTGGAAGTGATGAAGACAATTAAATTGATGGAAACCACAATATATCTGCAAAATTAAAGCTGATCTGCCCCCTATAAAAAATAAAAAATAAAGTGTGCAGATTTATTTTGTTTTACCATGCCTATTCCTTCCATTACATTTCTTTTTTCAGGTTCTTATAATGCACAAGACATTCAGCCACTCATATTCAGAAATATATTAATATATATTAATGTTCCTTCTCTTTCAGTCCTCCATGACCACTATGAATAGGGGTTGAGGGCCATCAAGTCTGTCCTGGTGGTGTCTGGCTCTCTGTAATCCATGACATCTATGACTAGGGGTTGAGGGCCATCAAGTCTGTCCTGGTGGTGTCTGGCTCTCTGTCCTCCGTGACTATGACTAGGGGTTGAGGGCCATCAAGTCTGACCTGCTGGTGTCTGGCTCTCTAAACGGGGTGACCCAGATCAGCAGGAGGACCAGGTCCTGATGCGGGCTCTGAGAGACTTTCAGTGTTAATGGAGCTTGTCAGAGACCTCTGGACGTCGGCAGGAAGAGAGACCTGGAGTTTGAGAAGCACGTCATGCAGTCTGTGCTGGTCCTCAAACTTTGTACTGAAGGTAAGTTATAGATACCAGTATACCAGGGTGGGCTGTTTCAGACCTTAGAAAGTGTTGGTTAACTGTTATGTTATCTTGTTAATGAATGAAGTAATGAATTAAACTACACATATAACAAGTGAACCAGGTCTAAACCCATTTTTATTTTACCTTTATTTAACTAGGCAAGTCAGTTAAGAACAAATTCTTATTTTCAATGACGGCCTAGGAACAGTGGGTTAACTGCCTTGTTCAGGGGCAGAATGACCCATTTTTACCTTGTCAGCTCGGGGATTCGATCTTGCAACCTTTTGGTTACTAGTCCAAAGCTCTAACCATGAGGCTACCTGCCTAGAAAAAGATCCAACAGGACACTGACAGTAGATGAGAGTAGGAACCCAGCTCCTAATACTGTAATATCCATCAAAACTTTTAGAGAAAAGAAACCACACTTCAAGATTGGTATTTAACATTATTATAACAACTATTTCAGCTCCAGCGTTTTTCTGCTACTGGTTCACTGTACTTTATCAGTGGTAAACACACATTAGTGTCAGAGCAGTCTGGGTTGTGGATGAATCGGACAAATATACCAAACCTGTAATAGTGTCCCAGGTGGAAAGGTTCATTCTCCTCATTGTTGTCATTATGCTGCGTTTATACACGCTCGCACGCGCTCACACACACACACGCGCTCACACACACACGCGCTCACACACACACACACACACACACATACACACACGCGGACACACACACACACACACGGACACTTACACACACACGGACACTTACACACACACGGAAAATTACACACACACGGACACACACACACACACACGAACACACACACACACGAACACACACACACACACGAACACACACACACACGGACACTTACACACACACGGACACACTTGGTCTCATGTCAGAGGCAGAGAAAAGCAGAGCTAGGGGAAATGAGTGCAATCTGTAGCGGGTCAAATCGGCACGGTAACAAGATAATGACACTCCATCACACCGCTGTACCACGAGAGCAGCGCATAACCCTGCCACTGTCACAGACACCATACCGACATGGATATAAACAGGGAGGAATCTGGCTTATGAGACCACGGCAGGTCAATAATGATCCCCCTCTATCATCTGAACCAGACACTGTCTGCTTCTCAAACAGTTTCCCAAATTAACCTTTATTATAGTGCACCACTAGTCTGTTGGTCAGTTTATTGGAGTGAAAGGGGGATGTCCAGAGGTGAATGGGTTTTTCTGCCTTTTGTCTTAGCCTCTTGTAGCCTTAGCCTCTTGTAGCGTTAGCCTCTTGTAGCGTTAGCCTCTTGTAGCGTTAGCCTCTTGTAGCGTTAGCCTCTTGTAGCGTTAGCCTCTTGTAGCGTTAAACTTGTGGCGTTAGCCTTTCGTAGTCTTCCCCACACATCAAAGCAGTAATCATTGAGGGTCTTTCAGATGGAAACGCTATGCTGAAGTTGAATAGCTTGAGTCAATTGCATTGATTGAGCATGCCATCAGGGAATGTCACAGTGAAAGGAAAGGATTCTCTCTCTCTCTCTCTCTTTTACAGTTTAAAGGATATTTATCATACTGTAAAGAGATCTGTGATTTTCTCAAGTTCCTCTCACATCCACTATTATTAAAGTTGTTAATATTATTTCACACAGTAATAATTGTGTATCAAAGTGTTGATGAAATTAATGAGGTAAATGTGATCATTTACATTACACAGATTAGCCGGTGTTAAAATGTCTGTGTTCTGTCCTCACTTTTTGCATTAAGCAGTAAATACTGCTCTTTCACTGAGTACTGAGCTATTCTGCTGCATTGCGGTGCACCCTATAGAAATTCATACATTCCCATGTCTCTCTTTCTCCATCTCTCTCAATTCCTCTCTATTTCCCTCTCTCCCGCCTTCCCTCCCTCCCTCCCTCCTTTCTTCCCTCCCTCATTGCCTCCCTCCCTTTCACTCCATTTCTCTCTATTTTCCTCCCTCCCTCCCTCCCTCGCTCCTCCCCCTCCATCCCCCCTCCCTCCTCCCTCCCTCCCTCCCTCGCTCCTCCCCCTCCTCCATCCCCCCTCCCTCCTCCCTCCCTCCCTCGCTCCTACCCCTCCATCCCTCCTCCCGGATCTATGATTTGGGTGGCTGGAGTCTTAGAACATGTTTAGGGACTTCCTCTGACACCGCCTGGTATAGAGGTCCTAGATGGCAGGGAGCTCGGCCCCAGTGGTATACTGGGCTTTTAAAGCAACACCCTCTGTAGCGCCTTGCAGTCAGATGCCAAGCAGTTGCCCTACCAAGCTATGATGCAGCCAGTCAAGAGGCTCTCAATGGTGCAGATGTATAACTTTTTGAGGATCTGAGGGGGAAGAGGTGTTTTCCTTCCTTCTTCATGACTGTGTTGTTGAGTGTGGACCTAGTCAATTCATTAGTGATGTAGACATATAGGAACTTGATGCTACCAACCCGCTCACTACAGCCCCGTCGATGGGGGCATGCTTGGCCCTCCGTTTCCTGTAGTCCACGATCAGCTCCTATAGCTTGCAAACGTTGAGGTTCTTGTCCTGGGACCACACTGCTCGGTAACTGAACTCCTCCCTATAGCCTGTCTCATCGTTGTCGGTGATCAGGCCTACCATCGTCTTCTCGTCAGCAAACTTAATGATGGTGTTGGAATTGTGCGTAGACACGCAGTCGTGGGTGAACAGGGAGTACAGGAGGGGACTAAGCACACACCCCTGAGGGTCAGAGTGGTGGATGTGTTGTTGCCTACCCTCACCACCTGTCAGGAAGTTGAGGATCCAGTTGCAGAGGGAGGTGTTTAGTGATACGCTTGGAGGGCACTGGTGTTGAACGCTGAGCTGTAGTCAATGAACAGCCTTCTTACATACTGTAGGTGTTCCTCTTGTCCAGGTGGGAGAGGGCAGTGTGGAGTGCAATAGAGATTGTGTCATCAGGGTGTCTGGGGTGATGGTGTGGATCTGAGTCATGACCAGTCTTTCAAAGCAATTCATGGCTACAGATGTGAGTGCTACGGGGCGATAGTCATTTAGACTGGTTACCTTAGTGTTCCATAGGGACTATGGTGGTGAAACATGTTGGTATTACAGACTCAGTCAGGGACAAGTTGAAAATGTCAGTGAAGACACTTGCCTGCTGGTCAGCGCATGCTCCGAGTACGCGTCCTGCGACCTTGTGAATGTGAGGTTTTAGGTCTTATTCACATCGGCTACAGAGAGCGAGATCACAAAGTTGTCCGGAAGAGCTTGTGCTCTCATGCATGGTTCAGTGTTGCTAGTCTCGAAGCAAGCATAGAAGGCATTTAGCCAGTCTGGTAGGGTCACGTCACTGTGCAGCTCGCAGCTGGGTATTCCTGTGTAATCCGCAATAGTTTCAAGCCCTGCCATATGCAACGAGCATCAGAGTCGAAATAGTAGGATTAATTCTTAGTCCGGTATTGACACTTTGCCTGTTAATGGCTCGTCTGAGGTCATAGCGGGATTTCTTATAACCATCCGGATTAGTGTCCCGCTCATTGACAGCGGTAGCTTTAGCCTTTAGCTCAGTGCGGATGTTGCCTGTAATCCATGGCTTCTGATTGGGATATGTACGGTCAACGTGGGGACGTTGTTGTTGATTTACTTAGCCGGTGACTAATGTGGTAAACTCCTCAAAGTTATTGGATGAATCCCGGAACATATTCCAGTCTGCGCTAGTGAAACAGTCCTGTAGCTTAGCATCCGCTCCATCACACCACTTCCATATTGAGTGAATCACTGGTACTTCCTGTTTGAGTTTTTGATTGTAAGCAACAATCAGGAGGATAGAGTTATGGTCAGATTTGCCAAAGGGAGGGAGAGCCTTGCATGTGTTTCTGTGTGTGTGAGGTAAGGTGATAGCCTAGTGGGCAGCAGGTAGCCTAGTGGTTAGAGCGTTGGACTTGTAACCGAAAGGTTGCAAGATCAAATCCTCGAGCTGACAAGGTAAAAACCTGTCGTTCTGCCCCTGAACAAGGCAGTTAACCTGTTTGGCGTGCAAGCCCGACGTCGGTACATTTATGACAACAGCCACTTCAAGTGCAGGGCGCGAAATTGAAAATATATATTTTTTAAATATTTAACTTTCACATATTAACAAGTCCAATACAGCATATGAAAGGTACACATCTCGTGAATCCAGCCAACATGTCCGATTTTTAAAATGTTTTACAGGGAAGACAAAATATGTAAATCTATTAGCTAACCACGTTAGCAAAAGACTCCACTTTTATTACTCCATCAGTTTTTGACTCCATCAGTAGCTATCACAAATTCGGCCAAATAAAGATATAAATAGCCACTAACCAAGAAACAACCTCATCAGATGACAGTCTGATAACATATTTATTGTATAGCATATGTTTTTTTCGAAAAATGTGCATATTTCAGGTATAAATCATAGTTTACATTGCAGCTACATTCAGAAATTGCACCGAAAGCAGCCATAATATTTACAGACACCAACGTCAAATACCTAATTACTCATCATAAAATATTTCTGAAAAATACATAGTGTACAGCAAATGAAAGACAGGCATCTTGTGATGCCAGACAATATTTCCGATTTATTAAGTGTTTTACAGCGAAAACAAAATGTAGCGTTATATTAGCTTAGCACAATAGCCAGAAACACTTGGGCGCCGGCGACTACGACAGATATATGAAACAACATCTTAAAATGGGTCTTACTTTTGCTGATCTTTCATCAGAATGTTGAACAAGGTGTCCTTTGTCCAGATGAGTCGTTGTTTGGATTCAGAATGGCAACTTTCTCTCTCCATTTAGCAAGCGCGCTAGCCGGGTTGCACGGATCTCTCCATGTAAACAAATGGAAGAGAACGGAACACGGCAAAACTCCCGAAAAAAATTCAATAATCTGATTAAACTATATTGAAAAAACGTACTTTGCGATGATATGGTCACATGTATCAAATAAAATCTAAACCGGAGATGTTAGTAGTCCATAACGACAGCTAAACAGAAGGCAAATCCATGTCCCCTTTCGCACGCTCCAGAAACAGGAAATGGACGGTCACGTCATACAAAGAGCTTTAATTCCACCTCAGACCAAGATGAACACAAAATTTCTTCTCTCACAGCCTCTTGACAACCAGGGGAAGGTCTATGAAGTGTACGCAGACTCTTACGTTTTATGCCCATGTATAGGTATGAAGTTGAACAGAGCATCGATTTCTGACATTCCACTTCCTGGTCAGGAGATGTGCTGCAGAATGAGTTCTGTTTCACTCAGAGAAATAATTCAAACGGTTTTAGAAACTAGAGAGTGTTTTCTATCCAATAGTAATAATAATATGCATATTGTACGAGCAAGAATTGAGTACGAGGCCGTTTGAAATGGACACATTTTATCAGGCTACTCAATACTGCCCCTTACAGCCATAAGAAGTTAACCCACTGTTCCTAGGCCGTCATTGTAAATAAGAATTTGTTCTTAACTGACTTGCCTAGTTCCAATTTGTAAGTCCAATTTGTAAGTTGTAAGTCGCTCTGGATAAGAGCGTCTGCTAAATGATGTAAATGTGATCTAGAGTTTTGTTGCTTCTAGTTGCACAGGTGACATGCTGGTAAAATGTTTTATTTGTGGTTGTATATAGACAGCTAGGAAAAATATAAATGGAAACTCACTTGGTAAATAGCATGGTCCGTAGCTTATCATGAGATATTCTAACTCAGGCGAGCAAAAAAATCGAGATTTCCTTAACATTAGAGATCACACGCCTGCTGTTGTTAACCTGTCTAGGATGAGGGTGCCGCTAGCGGCACTCCCCCCCCACCCCCACTGAAAAGGCAGAGCCGCGAAATTAAAAAAAAAAATATTTTTTAAATATTTAACTTTCACACATTAAAGTCCAATACAGCTAATGAAAGACACAGATCTTGTGAATCCAGCCAACATGTCCGATTTTTAAAATGTTTTACAGGGAAGACACAATATGTAAAGATGTACATCTATTACCTAAAAACACATTAGCATAATCCACCATCTTTTATTTGTCCACCAACACCAGTAGCTATCACCAATTCGGCTAAACTAAGATATTTATAGCCCCTAACCAAGAAAAAAACTCATCAGATGACAGTCTGATAACATATTTATGGTATGGGATAGGTTTTGTTAGAAAAATGTGCATATTTCAGGTAGATGGCATAGGTTACAATTGCACCCACCGTCACAAATGGACTAGAATAACTACATAGAGCAACGTGTTTACCTACTTACTAATCATCAAACATTTTGTAAAAATACACAGCATACACTAATCGAAAGACACAGATCCTGTGAATACAGACAATATTTCAGATTTTCTAAGTGTCTTACAGCGAAAACACAATAAATCGTTATATTAGCATAGCACAGGTGCAAACATTACCCCAGCATTAATTCTAGCCAAAGTGAGCGATAACGTCAACATCGCCAAAATATATTATTTTTTTCACTAACCTTCTCAGAATTCTTCAGATGACACCCCTGTAACATCACATTACAACATGCATATACAGTTTGTTCGAAAATGTGCATATTTAGCCACCAAAATCATGGTTAGACAATGGGGAAAGTAGCCCAGCTGGTGAGAAAATGTCCGTGCGCCATATTAGACAGTGATCTACTCTTATACATAAATACTCATAAACGTGACTAAAAAATATAGGGTGGACATCGATTGATAGACAATTTAATTCTTAATACAATCGCGGAATTACATTTTTTAATTATCCTTACTTTTCAATACAGTTTGCGCCAAGCGAAGCTACGTCAAAAAACATGGCGTCCTAAGCCACTAACATTTTTCGACAGAAACACGATTTATCATAATAAAAATGTCCTACTTTGAGCTGTTCTTCCATCAGTATCTTGGGCAAAGGATCCTTTCTTGGGTCTAATCGTCTTTTGGTGGAAAGCTGTCCTCTTGCCATGTGGAAATGCCAACTGCGTTCAGCATGAACTGGAAGCATGCCCGGCGATTCACAGCGTTTCAGAAATAAATGTCCCAAAATCGCACTAAACGGATATAAATTGCTATAAAACGCTTTAAATTAACTACCTTATGATGTTTTTAACTCCTATAACGAGTCTTAACATGACCGGAGAAAGATTACTCCCAACACTAATGCTTGGAACAGGTGCGGGTCGGTGTCCTCCACGCGCGTGACGCACCAATAAAAGAGTTGCTAGCTACAGGGTTTTTTAATTTATAGTGCCTGTGAACGCGCAATCGACCCCATTCAAATCGTCATCACGTAAAGGCATCCAGGGGAAGACGTAAGCAGTGTCCGTATACTCATAGCAATAACAGTGGCCTTTTAACTGACTCCAGATCAGGGGCCAAAATTTCTGAAATCTGACTCCATGTCAGGGAAATTGCTCTAGAATGGGTTCTGTTCCACTTAGAGACAAAATTTCAACTCCTATAGAAACTATAGACTGTTTTCTATCCAAAAATAATAATAATATTCATATTGTACGATCAAGAATTTTGTGGGAAGCTGTTTCAAAAATTACACGATTAGCATAAATAGTGACAACAGCGCCCCCAGCCTCAACAGGTTAACAAAGAGACACACCTTTGTCAGGTTCCGTTGCTCAAACGGAGCTCTTCCTGTTTATTCTCTCGTGTCTGTACGTTCACCAGTAGAACAGAGGTCAGAGGCAGTTTATTTGATCGCCAACGTAGTCTCGTCAGGATGCCGGCTCTGCACTGTCTCTTCCTCTTTCGAGTCCCAAGGTTTAGCAACTTGTCCGGAATAAGTGGAACGTCCAGAGCTGCCAACTCATTGAAGTAGAAATTGTTGTATAAATTGAGGTTAGTTATCGCGAAATCGAGGTTAGTCATCACCCAAAGAAATGGCTGCCATCTCACACATTGTGTCCACATTCAACTGGTAAAAGTTGCTTTTGATATTGATTAAAAAATAATAATAATAATAGAAACCTATTAGGGTGTGGTGCTCCAGGGCGTGGTGTCTCAGGGTGTGGTGATCCAGGGTGTGGTGCTCCAGGGTGTGGTGCTCCAGGGTGTGGTGCATGGTCTTAAGAAGATCATTCCAGTCCCGGAGCAGAGTACGATTCAGATACTGTGCCACCTGTTGGAGTGTCTGTTGACCCCAGAACGCCCCTCCAGGAACTCCACAGACTCTGTCTTTGTTTCTGTCTGGGCCTTCGGAGGGACAAAGTTCCAGGACTAGTGTGGTTGAATGATTCATATGGTTGTGAGAATATGGGTCTAGTCATTCAAACGTTGGGAACCATAATTCTCACCTGGTTATAGAGAATAAGTGAGTCAAAGTGTAAAATAGATTGCTTCATAAAAAATGGTATACTTTTATCACTGGTGTAAAAGCTATACTAAACCTAAATCTAAATGCAACATGTAAAGTGTTGGTCCCATGTTTCATGTGCTGAAATAAAAAAATATGCACAAAAAGCTTACTTCTCTAAAATGTTGTGCACAAATTTGTTTACATCCGAGTGTGTGAGAATTTCTCCTTTGCAAAGATAATCCATCCACCTGACACGTGTGGCATATCAAGATGCTGATTAAACAACATGATCATTACACAAGTTCACCTTGTTCTGGGGACAATTAAAGGCCACTCTAAAATGTGCAGTTTTGTCACAGAGCACAATGGCACAGTTTTGAGGGAGTGTGCAATTGACTAGTTGACTGCAGGAAAGTCCACCAGAGCTGTTGCCAGAGAATTAGTTTGACTGAATTTGGCAGGTAGTCTAAACTGCCTCACATCCGCAGACCATGTGTAACCACGCCAGCCCAGGACCTCCACATCCGGTTTCTTCCCCTGTGGGATTGTCTGAGACCAACCACCCAGACAACTGATGAAACTGAGGAGTATTTCTGTCTGTAATAAAGCCATTTTGTGGGGAAAAACTCACTCTGATTGGCTGAGCCTGGCTCCCCAGTTAGTGGGCCTATGCCCTCCCAGGCCCACCCATGACTGTGCGCCCTGCCCAGTCGTGAAATCCATAGATTAGGGCATAATGAATTTATTTAAATTGGCCGATTTCCTTATATGATCTGTAACTCAGTAAAATCGTTGAAATTGTTGCATGTTGCGTTTATATTTCTGTTCAGTATAATTCACTCTCCAACCCCTCAAAGCTTTAGAGGATGAGAATTGATTCACAGATATTTCAGTGAAGTATGGTGGTATTCGAGGACTCCAGATTAATCTCCAACTCTAAGCGCATTCCACTTACAGTCCTTAACACTTTTAGCCGGCTGAATTGTTAATTAATGAGGGGGGGGGGGGGGGTGCATTGTGACGAGCAACCCAGCCGTCTCCTTACAGTAACTACGTCCATCTAAGTTATGGGATAAATTAGTCTCTCTTGGTGTACCAATGTGCTCCACTTTATTTCCCCATTTACACTGCATTTATATGCGAAGTGGGTTTAATGACTGTAGCGCAGAGCCTGCCCACCGTAGACAGCCTGAAGAGAAGAGGAAAGGAGACAGGGGAAATAACTGCTCAGGTAAACTTCCTTTTACTGGGTGAAATGATAGATAGATGGATAGGAGTGTCTTTGTGTTTCATTTGATTGTGTTTTAATGTAGGCAGAAAGTGTGGGCGCATCTCAATAAACCATGACTTCATCTCCAATACTTATTTCCTTTGTCTGTGTTCATATCAGTAGTAGAAACATGGAGAGAAAACCTCTTTAGACTATTGAAATTCACCCTATGTTCCTGTCGTGTCTTTGCTGTCATTAAATTGAAGACTTATAGTTTTTATCAAAGATTCCTGTAATTAGGGATTACGCTATCAACTGAGTTGTAACGTAACTAATTAACTATGAATTCGAGGGCACCAGGGAAAGTAGTCAGATTACAAAGTTATAATTTCCCAATATAAAGATTGGGGCCGAAAGGCCAAGAGGAGAAGCCAAGCCTTGTTGTTGTTGGCCAAGAGGCGCAATATTACTCAGTGCCGAATGGCCAAGAGGAGAAGACTGAGGGACACATGAGGGAGGCAAGGTCTGAAACCTATCATCTTTACTCCTGCGAGTACAGGGCTCCGGTTGCTTGGATTGGTAGTCAGGCTGTAGAGCGTGACCATTCTGGATTTCCTCCAGATGGTACCTAAGGGTGGTATTCTGCTGCATTGCAGAGTCCACTTGAGCTCTTAGAGTACTGATTTTGGACACGTGAGTGTCACACTTGCTCCTTTCGGTCTCAAACTTATCTGTCATGGTTTGCAGATAGAGGTCTGGAGTACGGAGCGAGATATTCAGTGATGAGATTTCCGCTGCTTGCTTAGAAATCAATATTTCCATCTTCATCACCTGAGTTCTCTCATCATTCATTTGGTCAGCGACTTCAATGAGTTCTGCTGACTTGTCATCCAACGTTGTCATTATGTTCATTAACTGATGGTCTTTGGTCTGCAGCGTTTTGAGTAGAACCGTGTTATTTTGAGTAACGTTCAACATAACTGCATGCATGTTATCAAGTTGAGCGCTCCTGTTTGTAGATAACTCATCAGATTTATCTAGTTTGGCGTGGACATCATCGTATTTAGTTTTGTATAAATCGAGTTGTTCCAGTAGCATTTGATTTTGTTCCTGTAGAAAACGATTTTGTTGAAGAGCTTGTGCTTGTTCATCGTCATACGTTTTTGCAATTTTATTTAATTGTTCAGTTTTCAAGCGCAGTTCCATAGCTAGCAGAATTTTTCAATTTTCTGCATTTGTCATCAGTTTCATGGTTCTCTCCACCTGTCCCTCCATGTCTACCATCACCTGCTCGTGCTTCGGCTGTGCACTGCGGTATTGGACAGATGCCAATCTCAGGTGGCAAGACATCAGGGCTAGACTGGAGAGAACCTTTACGAGGCCTGCGCCTGATGGTTGATTTTGGAAAGCGTCGTTGTCTGCTTTTCCACTAAGGGCATAATTAGTGTTGGTATCTCTGCTGAGGTCAGAGATCAATACATTTGCGGGTGGAGGTTCACTAATTAGCGGGCGGGTGGGGACTACCCCCTCTGATTGCTTGCACATTATTAGAACATTTTGAAAGGAAAAATGTTTTTCCTAATTTTCCTAAGTTTGGTTTTGGAATATATTGGGAGCTGCAAAGACGATTTTAATCTATTTATAGACGTTAATGAGCTATCAGTACTGGACAGTACTGTGGAAGTTGGACGTGAATGAATTTGCAAAAGCAAATTGAATTAATCAATGATCATGATTAATCATACCTGGATAGGCTATCTGGGAATTAAACCTTAAATTAACCTGGGAAGTTGGTTCATCTAGGTTACTATTGCAAAGTTTGAGATGTCTCATTTAATTGGAAGAAACTAGAAAGGTATGTCCCACAATTTAAATAAATAAATTGAATGAGACCCAAGCAATTGAGATTGCTGGATTATTTAAACGTGATCCACGTTTGGATTTCGCCACCTCTTTTAAGGGATGTACTTGCGATTCTTCACCACCAGTGATGCAGAATGCTGAAATCAAACGGAAGTACAAAGGGCGGGACTTCCGTCACGCGAGGCGGAGGAATTTAAACGGAACCCAGAACGTGAAAAAAAATCCTCTATGTTAGCTTGCATCTCGTGGATTTCCCACCTCGTGCCAGCTTACCCTATGTTGTTCAGAAATATCACGTTCTAAGCACAAAATAGGTTTAGGTTTAGGTTTAGTAGATTTACTAGTGACGTCTCACATTAAACCATTCGGCATACTTTGCTAGCGTTATGTTGACCGAAGCGACACAGTACATAATAGGGTATGCCTGTAGTCAGTCCACACTGGTTTAGTTTGGTAGGCGGGCAAAATACTTCGGCTCGGTCACCGAACGAATATCTTCTAATATCTAACCTTATTGGCTCTAGAAGTTAATATTGACCGACAGAAATAGTACCGTTTGGCCTAACAGACTAAATCTGGAATTTAACACTCACTGCTCTGACGCTAAAAGACCGCTACCGGAGGCGCTATGTAGCCTCTTCAAATAGGAATACTCAACAAATTTGTATATAAAGTACTCTGTTTGTACAATTTCTGTTTTCACAATTTGTATATAGAATTACACAGCAGAGTCTAATTCTATCTTAGATCCCCTCACAGGGGGCGTCATGTATGTCGTGTCTTTGCTGTCATTAAATTGAAGACTTATAGTTTTTATCAAAGATTCCTGTAATTAGGGATTACGCGATCAACTGAGTAATAACGTAACTAATTAACTATGAATTCGAGGGCACCAGGGAAAGTAGTCAGATTACAAAGTTATAATTTCCCAATATAACCTTTCAGATATTTTCATATCTGATCAATAGTCTTCTGATTAATGATTTATTTATTTTACCTCACGTTAGTCTCATTCCAAACGTCGTAAATTGTTGGTTATCTGCACGAACCCAGTCTTCACTATGAGTCATCCATACACCAATTGTCTTAAATCATTTATTTATTACTAACTAATTAATTCACAGAAATGCATAAACAAACAAACAAACTTAAAATTAGTTACATGAAATGACGGGAGAAATATGCCCTAGTGGGCTGAACCGGCATGGCGGCTTGTTAGACAAAGGAAAAATTGGCGTTCGACCAAGAAGTCACTACAGAGTTCATAATTATAACAATTGACATGCTAATCCTTTACACATGAACGCTCACTCATTCGGGAACAATTGCAATCAATATATATATATTTACGCTCATTGTGTGTCGACTTGATTGTTGGAGAGAAGTTAGTTTTGGTTGGAGTTCCTTCTGTCTCGGTTATTGTGAATAGTTCAGAGTGACATTCGTTATAGAATGGATGTTTTGGCGGTTGTCTTTCTTCGCGTTCAATTATACCGAATTCCTAGCTGCAGACTAGTAGTCAATATCAAAGACTTGTTCTTATTCGTCTAAGAGTTTAACCACGTGGTATGGTTAAAGATTCAGCAATGGTACTTAACCTTCGTTCTCCCCATGGAGGATAAACATGGTCTAATGGTAATTTCTCAGAGTCGACTTTTATTCAGATAGCAGGAAGGGGCTGTCCTTGGATGTCTGACCCAACTGGCTCAGGGACGGGGCCTAAGGGTTTAGTTCAAATCAAAAAGGGATTTGTATTTTTCTTCATTAAACAGTCCAAAATCATATTACACAATTATACAAACAGTATCATACTCACTTATTCATTTTATACAACAAACAGATGTAAACCTCATATCTGAGGTTATTATATAAACAGCGGTATGGTAATGTAGCCATCCCGTCTCTCATGAGTTTCCCACATGGGGACAAACGGGCATGTTAATAGCTGGACTCTCCACCGATCTTTAATACTTATTCCGGAACATGAAATCTGTTCGTACCTCAAGTTCTGTGAGGTGGAAGAAACCTCTTTGTCCTGAAAGTGTACCCTCTCTCTAATACTGTTTAGCCATGAGGAGATTTTCAGGAATTTACGACGTCTCTCTGTGATCACAGCATATGTTGAAGGAGGAAAGGGAGAGGCAGGGAGAGGGGGGTGGGGTTTGCAATACCCAAGCAGGCAACGTCATGACATTCCTCTCTCCGTGTGTGTGTGTGTGTGTGTGTGTGTGTGTGTGTGTGTGTGTGTGTGTGTGTGTGTGTGTGTGTGTGTGTGTGTGTGTGTGTGTGTGTGTGTGTGTGTGTGTGTGTGTGTGTGTGTGTGTGTGTGTGTGTGTGTGTGTGTTCAGTTAGTGGTGTTCAGTTAGTGGTGGGTGACAGAGTAGAAGACCATCAATTTCCTCTCCTAGGGGATCGTGTTTGACTGCTACATAGACCCTGACACCAAGAAGTTTGATCCCTGGTCCAAGATGGTGCCACGGTTTGAGATGGATGCTGATATTCCTCTACAGGTACATTAGTCTTGTGTTATTTGTGTGGTACATTAATTTCACTTCTATAGTGACATTATGTCATCCATTACCTTCTCCAAAGATCTTCTATGGAATTGTCTAAGGCACCGGGTAAGATACCTTCTCATTACATATTCTTTACAATTTAGTATTTTACCAGATACTGTTCTCCAGAGCAACTTACAATAAGTGAACATCAGAGGCATTGATACTGCACACCATCCGTCTTGAAGGACCACAATAAGTAATGGTTAAGGTTGTATTTAGAGTTAGCTAATATGATACTAGATCTGCTGGGAAACTCCGAACTGTACACTAAGGTGCTGAGTAGAACCATGTTGTAAGGGAACAAGGCGAGACCCAGATGCAGACACGGGAGGCAGATGGTTTGAGTCTTTGATATTTATTAACCTGTCTAGGATCAGCGTGGCGCTAGCGGCACCCCCCCCCCCCCCCACTGAAAAACCAGTGCCGCGAAATTCAAAAAAAATATTTTTTTAAAATATTTAACTTTCACACATTAAAGTCCAATACAGCTAATGAAAGACACAGATCTTATGAATCCAGTCAACATTTCCGATTTTTAAAATGTTTTACAGGGAAGACACAATATGTAAAGATGTACATCTATTACCTAAAAACACATTAGCATAATCCACCATCTTTTATTTGTCCACCAACACCAGTAGCCATCACCAATTCGGCTAAACTAAGATATTTATAGCCCCTAACCAACAAAAAAACTCATTAGATGACAGTCTGATAACATATTTATGGTATGGGATAGGTTTTGTTAGAAAAAAGTGCATATTTCAGGTATATGGCATAGTTTACAATTGCACCCACCATCACAAATGGACTAGAATAATTACAATGAGCAACGTGTTTACCTAACTACTAATCATCAAACATTTCGTAAAAATACACAGCATACACGAATCGAAAGACACAGATCCTGTGAATACAGACAATATTTCAGATTTTCTAAGTGTCTTACAGCGAAAACACAATAAATCGTTATATTAGCTTAGCACATAGCAATTAGCAGCCCAGCATTGATTCTAGCCAAAGTGAGCGATAAAAGTCAACATCGCCAAAAGATATTAATTTTTTCACTAACCTTCTCAGAATTCTTCCGATGACACTCCTGTAACATCACATTACAACATGCATATACAGTTTGATCGAAAATGTTTATATTTAGCCACCAAAATCATGGTTAGACAATGTGAAATGTAGACAAGCTGGTAAAGAAAACGTCCTTGCGCCACTTAGACAGTGATCTACTCTTATACATAAATACTCATAAACGTGACTAAAAAATATAGGGTGGACAGGGATTGATAGACAATTTAATTCTTAATACAATTGCGTTATTACATTTTTTAATTTATCCTTACTTTTCAATACAGTTTGCGCCAAGCGAAGCTACGTCAAAAAACATGGCGTCCTAAGCCACTAAAATGTTTCGACAGAAACACGATTTATCATAATAAAAATGTCCTACCTTGAGCTGTTCTTCCATCAGTATCTTGGGCAAAGGATCCTTTCTTGGGAGAAATCGTCTTTTGGTGGAAAGCTGTCCTCTTGCCATGTGGAAATGTCAACTACGTTCGGGATGAACTGAAAAGCGTGCCCAACTTTTCACATCGTTGCAAAAATAAATGTCCCAAAATCGCACTAAACGGATATAAATTGCTATAAAACGCTTTAAATTAACTACTTTGTGATGTTTGTAACTCCTATAACGAGTGAAAAGATGACCGGAGAAATATAACAGGCTAAACTAACGCTTGGAACAGGAGAGGGTCGGTGTCTTCCACGCGCGTTACGCAGCAAGAAAAGACTTGCTAGCTAAAGGTTTTTTTCATTTGTAGGGCCTGTGAACGAGCAATCGAGCCCGTTGGAATCGTCATCACGTAAAGGCATCCAGGGGAAGACGTAAGAAGTGTCCGTATAGTCATAGCAACGACAGAGCCCTTTTAAATGACTTCAGAAAAGTGGCCAACGTTTCTCAAATCTGACTCCATGTCAGGGAAATTGCTGTAGAATGGGCTCTGTTCCACTTAGAGACAAAATTTCAACTCCTATAGAAACTATAGACTGTTTTCTATCCAATAATAATAATAATATGCATATTGTACGATCAAGGATTTTGTGGGAAGCCGTTTAAAAAATTAGCCACATTAGCATAAATAGTCTAAACAGCGCCCCCATCCCCAACAGGTTAATCAATCCGAAAGGGGTAGGCAAGACAAAAGGTCAAAACCAGTTCAGAGTCCAGGAGGTACAGAGTGGAAGGCAGGCTCAAGGTCAGGGCAGGCAGAATGGTGAGGCAGGCGGGTACGGAGTCCAGAAAACAGGCAAGGGTCAAAACCTGGAGGATGAGCAAAAAGAGAATAGAAGCAGGATTATGGGAAAACACGCTGGTTGACTTGAAAGACATACACGACAAACTGGCACAGAGAGACAGGAAACACAGGGATAAATACACCAGGGAAAATAAGCGACACTTGGAGGGCGTGGTGACAATCACAAGGACAGGTGAAACTTATCAGGGTTTGACACATGTGGGGTTCTTTGGTTTGTCCCCATAGGGCACAGGTGTCAAACTCATTTCATGGATGGCCAACTGTTTGCGGGTTTTCGCTCCTACCTTGTCCTAGATTGATGAATTAGTAAGGAATTCCCCACACCTATTTGTCTCGGGCTTGATTGAAAGGAAAAAACTAAAACCTGGGTACACTTGACCTGCCATGGAATGAGTTTGACACACGTGCCCTATGGGGACAAACCAAAGAACCCCACATGTGTCACACCCGTTTTAGTGCTAGATCAGGGATGGGCATCTCCAGCCCTATTGGTGTCACCCTCTGCCCCAGCCCCAGTTAACACAACTGCCTCCAATAATAAACCAATTATGATCTTCAGATTACAATCAATTAGTTTAATCAGCTCTGTTTATTAGGGATGGGGAGAAGTGCGTCCCCCGATGTCTGGAGATGCCCATGCAGAGGGTTTTCTCTAGAACCCTCTTTGTAGGGTTCTTCATAGAACTCCCTGTAAATAGTTATACCTAGAACTCTCTATGAAGGGTTATGCCTAGAACACTCTTGGAATGGTTCTAACAAGAACCTTTAAGTCTTTGAAAGGCTCTTCCTAGAACCCTCTATGAATGATTTCACCAGTCTTATTAGGCTTTAAAAGTATATTATATATGATAATACATTACATACAGAATATGATAAGGCTTTTCTTTGAGGGCCTAGTTATACCTTATCACAGTGATGTTAGGAAACTTCTGGTTGGCTGTCACGATTTCCGCCGAAGTTGGTCCCTCTCGTTGTTCGGGCGGCGTTCGGCGGTCGAAGTCACCGACCTTCTAGCCATCGCTGATCCTCTTTTCATTTTCCATTGGTTTTGTCTTGTCTTCCATCACACCTGGTTCCAATTCCATCAATTACATGTTGTGTATTTAACCCTCTGTTCCCCCACATGTCCTTGTCGGTAATTGTTTCTTGTAGTGCTTATGCACGGTATGCTGGTATTTACCGGGTTTGGTTTGACCAGTTTATTGTATTGTTCTGTTGACGGTGGTTTATGTTTATTAAACGACACCGCTGTAAATCTGTTTTCGCTCTCCTGCGCCTGACTTCTCTGCCGCCAGTACGCACTTCACTACAGTGGCAAAGTGATGTTTACTTCCTATTGGAATCCAGTCGGAGATAGGATATCCAACAAGTGGAATTGTTGATCACCTGCAACCTGCATTCAGAATGACTACCAGGGTACGGAAAATGTTATACTGAGACTATCTCAATCATCTAAACTGGAACAACCATCTCATTAACCTCTCTGGCACAACAGCCAGTGAAATTGCAGGGCGCCAAATTCAAAACAACAGAAATCCCATAATTAAAATTCCTCAAACATACAAGTATTATCCACAATTTTAAAGATAAACTTCTTGTAAATCCAACCACAGTGTCCGATTTCAAAATGGCTTTACTGCGAAAGCACACCATGCGATTATGTTAGGTCAGCACCTAGTCACAGAAAACCATACAGCCATTTTTTCAGCCAAAGAGAGGAGTCACAAAAAGCAGAAATAGAGATAAAATTAATCACTAACCTTTGATGATCTTCATCAGATGACACTCATAGGACTTCATGTTACACAATACATGTATGTTTTGTTCGGTAAAATTCATATTTATATCCAAAAATATAATATACTTTAAAATATACTTTCCGAATGCTGACCCCTACCCTAGTGAAGTTAATGGGTGCAATAAGTCCAACTACTGAATGATTAGTTTAGAAAAATATATGCAATTTTTTTGTGTAGCATAAAATGTATATATCAATGTACATGCAAAAACACAGATATTAAAACAAACAACTCTGAAAATCATATTTTATATGGTTCTATGTATAACCCTTCTTGTCTTCCAAAGAATCATCAAATAACCCCTTTCTTCCAAAAACGATTCAGAGGATGTTCTAGGAAGAACCATTTGACTTACAAAGAACCCTTGTCTTCCAAAAACTATTATTCTGATCAAAGAACCCTATCACTCCGTAAAGAACACTTTTGGAATCCTTTTTTCTAGGAGTGTAGAATTTTTCTACTGTCTAGCAGATATCTGTTCCCCATCTCCCTCTCCGCAGGCATGTCTGGTCCTCACTACAGACACCATCCTCTCCGCAGGCATGTCTGGTCCTCACTACAGACACCATCCTCTCCGCAGGCATGTCTGGTCCTCACTACAGACACCATCCTCTCCGCAGGCATGTCTGTTCCTCACTAAAGACACCATCCTCTCCGCAGGCATGTCTGGTCCACACTGCAGACACCATCCTCTCCGCAGGCATGTCTGGTCCACACTGCAGACACCATCCTCTCCGCAGGCATGTCTGGTCCACACTGCAGACACCATCCTCTCCGCAGGCATGTCTGGTCCACACTGCAGACACCATCTTCTCCGCAGGCATGTCTGGTCCACACTGCAGACACCATCCTCTGGTCTGCTACAGGGTAGGGAATGGTCTGCTACAGAGTGGTGTTTGGTCTGCTACAGGGTAGGGAATGGTCTGCTAGAGAGTAGGGAATGGTCTGCTACAGGGTAGAGAATGGTCTGCTACAGGGTAGGGAATGGTCTGCTACAGAGTAGGGAATGGTCTGCTACAGAGTAGGGAATGGTCTGGTACAGAGTAGGGAATGGTCTGCTACAGGGTAGGGTTTGGTCTGCTACAGGGTAGGGATTTGTCTGCTACAGGGTAGGGATTGGTCTGCTACAGGATAGGGAATGGTCTGGTACAGAGTATGGATTGGTCTGCTACAGGGTAGGGTTTAGTCTGCTACAGGGTAGAGAATGGTCTGCTACAGGGTAGAGAATAGTCTGCTACAGGGTAGAGAATAGTCTGCTACAGGGTAGAGGATAGTCTGCTACAGGGTAGGGTTTGGTCTGCTACAGGGTAGGGAATAGTCTGCTACAGAGTAGGGAATGGTCTGCTACAGGGTAGGGAATGGTCTGCTACAGGGTAGGGTTTGGTCTGCTACAGGGTAGGGTATGGTCTGGTACAGAGTATGGATTGGTCTGCTACAGGGTAGAGAATAGTCTGCTACAGGGTAGGGAATGGTCTGCTACAGGGTAGGGATTGGTCTGCTACAGGGTAGGGCATAGTCTGCTACAGGGTAGGGATTGGTCTGCTACAATGTAGGGATTGGTCTGCTACAGGGTAGGGATTGGTCTGCTACAGGGTAGGGTTTAGTCTGCTACAGGGTAGAGAATAGTCTGCTACAGGGAAGGGAATGGTCTGCTACAGAGTAGAGAATGGTCTGGTACAGGGTAGAGAATAGTGTGCTACAGGGTAGGGAATGGTCTGCTACAGGGTAGAGAATGGTCTGCTACAGGGTAGGGTTTAGTCTGCTACAGGGTAGGGAATGGTCTGCTACAGGGTAGGGCTTGGTCTGGTACAGAGTAGGGAATGGTCTGCTACAGGGTAGGGTATGGTCTGCTACAGGGTAGAGAATAGTCTGCTACAGGGTAGGGTTTAGTCTGCTACAGGGTAGAGAATAGTCTGCTACAGGGAAGGGAATGGTCTGCTACAGAGTAGAGAATGGTCTGGTACAGGGTAGGGAATGGTCTGGTACAGGGTAGGGAATGGTCTGCTACAGGGTAGGGTTTAGTCTGCTACAGGGTAGAGAATAGTCTGCTACAGAGTAGGGAATGGTCTGCTACAGAGTAGGGTTTAGTCTGCTACAGGGTAGGGAATGGTCTGTTACAGGGTAGGGAATGGTCTGCTACAGAGTAGGAAATGGTCTGCTACAGAGTAGGGAATGGTCTGCTACAGGGTAGAGAATTGTCTGCTACAGGGTAGGGAATGGTCTGCTACAGAGTAGGGTTTAGTCTGCTACAGGGTAGGGAAATGGTCTGCTACAGGGTAGGGAATGGTCTGTTACAGGGTAGAGAATGGTCTGCTACAGAGTAGGGAATGGTCTGCTACAGAGTAGAGAATGGTCTGCTACAGAGTAGAGAATGGTCTGGTACAGGGTAGAGAATGGTCTGCTAGAGAGTAGGGAATGGTCTGCTACAGAGTAGAGAATGGTCTGCTACAGAGTAGAGAATGGTCTGGTACAGGGTAGAGAATGGTCTGCTACAGAGTAGGGAATGGTCTGCTACAGAGTAGAGAATGGTCTGCTACAGAGTAGAGAATGGTCTGCTACAGAGTAGAGAATGGTCTGCTACAGGGTAGGGATTGGTCTGCTACAGGGTAGAGAATGGTCTGCTACAGGGTAGGGAATGGTCTGCTACAGGGTAGGGGATAGTCTGCTACAGGGTAGGGAATAGTCTGCTAGAGGGTAGGGAATGGTCTGGTACAGAGTAGGGTATGGTCTGCTACAGGGTAGAGAATGGTCTGCTACAGAGTAGAGAATGGTCTGCTACAGGGTAGGGTGTGGTCTGCTACAGGGTAGGGATTTGTCTGCTACAGGGTAGGGATTTGTCTGCTACAGGGTAGGGATTTGTCTGCTACAGGGTAGGGAAGGGTTTGCTACAGGGTAGGGAATGGTCTGGTACAGAGTATGGATTGGTCTGCTACAGGGTAGGGTTTGGTCTGCTACAGGGTAGGGATTTGTCTGCTACAGGGTAGGGATTTGTCTGCTACAGGGTAGGGATTTGTCTGCTACAGGGTAGGGAATGGTCTGCTACAGGGTAGGGAATGGTCTGGTACAGAGTATGGATTGGTCTGCTACAGGGTAGGGAATGGTCTGCTACAGGGTAGAGAATGGTCTGCTACAGGGTAGAGAATGGTCTGCTACAGGGTAGGGAATGGTCTGCTACAGGGTAGGGAATGGTCTGCTACAGGGTAGAGAATGGTCTGCTACAGGGTAGGGAATGGTCTGCTACAGGGTAGAGAATGGTCTGCTACAGGGTAGGGATTTTTTCCACTCAACCTCCTGAACCCTTTCTCTTTCCTTCCTTCTCTCCTGTGCAGTGGTGTTGGACGAGCCCCTGGAGAAGAAGGCAGGTAACTATGTCCTCCAGGCAGCAGGAGGTTGGTTTACTTCATAGACGACATGATCATGTCAGAGGTGACACCTAAGGCACCGTGCAGCCACACACACTCGTACGACAACACCTGGACTACAACCACGAGTGAGTACTAACACACACACACACACACACACACACACACACACACACACACACACACACACACTGTCCGTATATGGATCACCGCAATTATGCAGACAGCCTAGGTGCTTTTGATGAATGAAGCCTCAAGTCATCATGGGTAATATACTGTCATAAAGGAGATGAATGGAACCTCAAGTCATGATGGGTAATATACTGTCATACAGGAGATGAATGGAACCTCAAGTCATGATGGGTAATATACTGTCATAAAGGAGATGAATGGAACCTCAAGTCATGATGGGTAATATACTGTCATACAGGAGATGAATGGAACCTCAAGTCATGATGGGTAATATACTGTCATAAAGGAGATGAATGGAACCTCAAGTCATCATGGGTAATATACTGACATACAGGAAATTAATGGAACCTCAAGTCATCATGGGTAATATGCTGTCATACAGGAGATGAATGGAACCTCAAGTCATCATGGGTAATATGCTGACATACAGGAGATGAATGGAACCTCAAGTCATCATTGGTAATATGCTGACATACAGGAGATGAATGGAACCTCAAGTCATCATGGGTAATATATAAAGAACAATGTTCCATTTGTTCCAAGCTACTGTACGCAGTTATTTTCAAGAGGGTACTGCCTGGCTAACCTCACTAGAGCAAACCTACTGCAGTGAGTTAGTCCAATAATTGTTCTGTCATTCAGTTCAACTGGCTCACTGCAGAGCATTTCTTCAGTCACAGAGGTTGTGTGTTTGTGTTTTAGATATAGTCACATAGGTTTGTGTTTTAGACACAGTCACAGATGTCTGTGTTTTAGACAAGGTCACAGAGATTTTTTGTGTGTGTTTTAGACACAGTCACAGATGTTTGTGTTTTAGACACGGTCACAGAGGTGTGTGTGTGTTTTAGACACAGTCACAGAGGTGTGTGTGTGTTTTAGACACAGTCACAGAGGTGTGTGTGTTTAAGACACGGTCACAGAGGTGTGTGTGTTTTAGACACGATCGCAGAGGTGTGTGTTTTAGACACATGGGGAGTGTGTGTGTGTGTGTGTGTGTGTGTGTGTGTGTGTGTGTGTGTGTGTGTGTGTGTGTGTGTGTGTGCATGTATACAGAATGTGTGTGTGCGTCTGTTTGTCCTCAGGTATGACAGGAGTAAGCTGCTGCTTAAGGAGGTCCACAGTGTTCTAACATACATCTGCAGGTACACACTGCTCGCACACACTATCCGTCCCTGGAGTGGAGGGTGATCTCTACCTCCCTGGAGTGGAGGGTGTTCTCTACCTCCCTGGAGTGGAGGATGTTCTCTCCTTCCTTGAGTGGAGGGTGTTCTCCTTCCTTGGAGTGGAGGGTGTTCTCTACCTCCCTGGAGTGGAGGGTGTTCTCTACCTCCCTGGAGTGGAGGATGTTCTCTCCTTCCTTGAGTGGAGGGTGTTCTCTACCTCCCTGGAGTGGAGGATGTTCTCTCCTTCCTTGAGTGGAGGGTGTTCTCCTTCCTTGGAGTGGAGGGTGTTCTCTACCTCCCTGGAGTGGAGGGTGTTCTCTACCTCCCTGGAGTGGAGGATGTTCTCTCCTTCCTTGGAGTGGAGGGTGTTCTCTCCTTCCTTGGAGTAGAGGGTGTTCTCTACCTCCCTGTAGTGGAGGGTGTTATCTACCTCCTTGGAGTGGATGTTGTTCTCTACCTCCCTGGAGTGGAGGGTGTTCTCTCCTTCCTTGGAGTGGAGGATGTTCTCTCCTTCCTTGGAGTGGAGGATGTTCTCTACCTCCCTGGAGTGGAGGGTGTTCTCTACCTCCCTGGAGTGGAGGGTGTTCTCTACCTCCCTGGAGTGGAGGGTGTTCTCTACCTCCCTGGAGTGGAGGACGTTCTCTACCTCCTTGGAGTGGCGGGTGTTCTCTCCTTCCTTGGAGTGGAGGGTGTTCTCTCCTTCCTTGGAGTGGAGGGTGTTCTCTACCTCCCTGGAGTGGAGGGTGTTCTCTACCTCCCTGGAGTGGAGGGTGTTCTCTACCTCCCTGGAGTGGAGGGTGTTCTCTACCTCCCTGGAGTGGAGGATGTTCTCTACCTCCCTGGAGTGGAGGATGTTCTCTACCTCCCTGGAGTGGCGGGTGTTCTCTACCTCCCTGGAGTGGAGGGTGTTCTCTCCTTCCTTGGAGTGGCGGGTGTTCTCTACCTCCCTGGAGTGGAGGGTGTTCTCTACCTCCCTGGAGTGGAGGATGTTCTCTCCTTCCTTGAGTGGAGGGTGTTCTCCTTCCTTGGAGTGGAGGGTGTTCTCTACCTCCCTGGAGTGGAGGGTGTTCTCTACCTCCCTGGAGTGGAGGATGTTCTCTCCTTCCTTGAGTGGAGGGTGTTCTCCTTCCTTGGAGTGGAGGGTGTTCTCTACCTCCCTGGAGTGGAGGGTGTTCTCTACCTCCCTGGAGTGGAGGATGTTCTCTCCTTCCTTGAGTGGAGGGTGTTCTCCTTCCTTGGAGTGGAGGGTGTTCTCTACCTCCCTGGAGTGGAGGGTGTTCTCTACCTCCCTGGAGTGGAGGGTGTTCTCTCCTTCCTTGGAGTGCAGGGTGTTCTCTCCTTCCTTGGAGTGGAGGGTGTTCTCTACCTCCCTGGAGTGGAGGGTGTTCTCTACCTCCCTGGAGTGGAGGGTGTTCTCTCCTTCCTTGGAGTGGAGGGTGTTCTCTACCTCCCTGGAGTGGAGGGTGTTCTCTACCTCCCTGGAGTGGAGGGTGTTCTCTACCTCCCTGGAGTGGAGGGTGTTCTCTACCTCCCTGGAGTGGAGGGTGTTCTCTCCTTCCTTGGAGTGGAGGGTGTTCTCTACCTCCCTGGAGTGGAGGGTGTTCTCCTTCCTTGGAGTGGAGGGTGTTCTCTCCATCCCTGGAGTGGAGGGTGTTCTCTCCTTCCTTGGAGTGGAGGGTGTTCTCTACCTCCCTGGAGTGGAGGATGTTCTCTACCTCCCTGGAGTGGAGGGTGTTCTCTACCTCCCTGGAGTGGAGGGTGTTCTCTACCTCCCTGGAGTGGAGGATGTTCTCTACCTCCCTGGAGTGGAGGATGTTCTCTCCTTTCTTGGAGTGGAGGGTGTTCTCTACCTTCCTTGGAGTGGAGGGTGTTCTCTACCTCCCTGGAGTGGAGGGTGTTCTCTACCTCCCTGGAGTGGAGGGTGTTCTCTCCTTTCTTGGAGTGGAGGGTGTTCTCTACCTTCCTTGGAGTGGAGGGTGTTCTCTATCTCCCTGGAGTGGAGGGTGTTCTCTACCTCCCTGGAGTGGAGGGTGTTCTCTCCTTCCTTGGAGTGGAGGGTGTTCTCTACCTCCCTGGAGTGGAGGGTGTTCTCTACCTCCCTGGAGTGGAGGGTGTTCTCTCCTTCCTTGGAGTGGAGGGTGTTCTCTACCTCCCTGGAGTGGAGGGTGTTCTCTACCTCCCTGGAGTGGAGGGTGTTCTCTACCTCCCTGGAGTGGAGGGTGTTCTCTCCTTCCTTGGAGTGGAGGGTGTTCTCTACCTCCCTGGAGTGGAGGATGTTCTCTACCTCCTTGGAGTGGAGGGTGTTCTCTACCTCCCTGGAGTGGAGGATGTTCTCTCCTTCCTTGGAGTGGAGGGTGTTCTCTACCTCCTTGGAGTGGAGGGTGTTCTCTCCTTCCTTGGAGTGGAGGGTGTTCTCTACCTCCCTGGAGTGGAGGGTGTTCTCTACCTCCCTGGAGTGGAGGGTGTTCTCTACCTCCTTGGAGTGGAGGGTGTTCTCTACCTCCCTGGAGTGGAGGGTGTTCTCCTTCCTTGGAGTGGAGGGTGTTCTCTGCCTCCCTGGAGTGGAGGGTGTTCTCCTTCCTTGGAGTGGAGGGTGTTCTCTACCTCCCTGGAGTGGAGGGTGTTCTCTACCTCCCTGGAGTGGACGGTGTTCTCTACCTCCCTGGAGTGGAGGGTGTTCTCTACCTCCCTGGAGTGCAGGGTGTTCTCTACCTCCCTGGAGTGGAGGGTGTTCTCCTTCCTTGGAGTGCAGGGTGTTCTCTACCTCCCTGGAGTGGAGGGTGTTCTCCTTCCTTGGAGTGCAGGGTGTTCTCTACCTCCCTGGAGTGGAGGGTGTTCTCTACCTCCCTGGAGTGGAGGGTGTTCTCTCCTTCCTTGGAGTGGAGGGTGTTCTCTACCTCCCTGGAGTGGAGGGTGTTCTCTACCTCCCTGGAGTGGAGGGTGTTCTCTCCTTCCTTGGAGTGGAGGGTGTTCTCTACCTCCCTGGAGTGGAGGGTGTTCTCTCCTTCCTTGGAGTGGAGGGTGTTCTCTACCTCCCTGGAGTGCAGGGTGTTCTCTACCTCCCTGGAGTGGAGGGTGTTCTCTCCTTGCCTGTCAAGTTCCACTACATCATCAACCTCAAAGGCCTCTCCAACAGTTAGAAATACATGTGGATTAATGTTGAATGCTGGTAGTGAAGCATTGACAATCCATTACATGCCTGTTGTGAATAATAATTATAATAATAACCAGTTAAGTGTGCTAAAAACTTCCTTCATTTTCTCCTTCATTCATGAATCGTTCCATTAAAATTCCAGCAGTCAAACTGTTTGTCATGTGCACTCAAAACCCATCTCTAATACTTTTTTAATATACTCTATCAAAGTTTGTATTCTGAGACTTTGTTGCACCCCAGGCAGTAAAAATCAAAGTACTGTAACTAATTTCTCATCTAAATGATTATTGATTTAGTAAGGTGGGCCTGATGTTGAGAAATAAGGTTGAAATTAGCAGAAAATAGTGAAGAATGGATTTGCTCTACGGGGTTTTCGTAGTGATTTAATCTATTTAAATGAATATTATATTATACTGTAACCTCTACAGCTGTCAGGAGAGAGAAGCTATGGGCCATATTTCAGTCAGGATCCTCAGGGGTTCCAGGAGGGCAAAGACTCATTTAACACACCACTAATAATCTAAGACATTCAACCATGGTACTTTAGTTTTCAGAAGTCCTCCAAGCTTTGGAACTGTTTCAAGTCACACTCCTATTCTTTTATGAAACGTGCATACAGAACGTTGGACTGTACAGTAAGCCATACTTCAAAAGAACAACTTCTCAGTGATTCATCATTATCAGCCTTATAATGAGTTGAAGATGAGCAATTATATGAGTTGTTCTAGCCACACCTTTAACAATGAGGGACTACAGATTCAACACGGGAGAGATTATTATCTATAATTACACAGCCTGGACTCCAGCCATGTTGACCCCTTTTAAGACCTTTGATAAACGTTGAGGACAGTACAGCGTTGGTTTCAATAGCGGGGGCCTGACGGGGCTAGAACTCATTGAACTCTTTTGAACTTTGAAGAGTCTCCTTGCTGTGTTTAGTTGAAGTCTGCATTCTGATCTTAAGGGTTTGAAGTCCACGTTCTCTTCCAAAGGGTCTACGTAGTGTCACCGGTGTTAAGCGGGTAGAGGGAGAGGGAGAAAGGTGAAAGAGAGAGAGGGGAGGATGACTCTTCCTTGTTGTTTTTCAGTCAGGGTAATAAGGAGAATGTCAGAGATGTCTCAGACACAGCCCCGAGTTCACTTTTGAACCTTTTATATTTTGACTATTCAGCTGAAAGCTAGCTCCAGGGCCAGAGGATTGATAGCTAGCTCCAGGGACAGAGGATTGCTAACTAGCTCCAGGGCCAGAGGATAGCTAGCTAGCTCCAGGGCCAGAGGGTTGCTAGCTAGCTCCAGGGCCAGAGGGTTGATAGCTTGCTCCAGGGACAGAGGATTGCTAACTAGCTCCAGGGCCAGAGGATAGCTAGCTAGCTCCAAGGCCAGAGGATTGTTAGCTAGCTCCAGGGCCAGGGGATTGCTAGCTAGCTCCAAGGCCAGAGGATTGCTAGCTAGCTTTATTGACTTCTGTAACCGTAAAAGCCTTGGTTTCATGCATGTTAACATTAGAAGCCTCCTCCCTAAGTTTGTTTTATTCACTGCTTTAGCACACACTGCCAACCCGGATGTCCTAGCCGTGTCTGAATCCTGGCTTAGGAAGACCTGATCCACCTCTACGCAGATGACACCATTCTGTATACCTCTGGCCCTTCTTTGGACACTGTGTTAACTAACCTCCAGACGAGCTTCAATGCCATACAACTCTCCTTCCGTGGCCTCCAACTGCTCTTAAATGCAAGTAAAACTAAATGCATGCTATTCAACCGATCGCTGCCCGCACCTGCCCGCCCGTCCTGCATCACTACTCTGGACGGTTCTGACTTAGAATATGTGGACAACTACAAATATCTAGGTGTTTGGTTAGCCTGTCTAGGACAGGGGTTCCGCCCACATTCCACTGAAAAGGCAGCGCGCGAAATTCCAAAAAATATTTTTTTAAATATTTAACTTTCACACATTAACAAGTCCAATACAGCAAATGAAAGATAAATATCTTGTGAATCCAGCCAACATGTCCGATTTTTTAAATGTTTTACAGCGAAAACACCTTGTATATTTATGTTAGCTCACCACCAAATACAAAAAAGCACAGACATTTCATTCACAGCACAGGTAGCTTGCACAAAACTGACCAAATAGAGATAGAATAAGTCACTAACCAAGAAACAACTTCATCAGATGACAGTCTTATAACATGTTATACAATAAATCTATGTTTTGTTAGAAAAATTTGCATATTTCAGGTATAAATCATAGTTTTACATTGCAGCTACAATCACAAATAGCACCGAAGCAGCTAGAACAATTACAGAGACCAACGTGAAATACCTAAATACTCATCATGAAACATTTATGAAAAATACACGTTGTACAGCAAATGAAAGACAAACATCTTGTGAATCCACCCAATATTTCAGATTCTTAAAGTGTTTTACAGCGAAAACACAATATAGCATTATATTAGCTTACTACAGTAGCCAGCCACACAACCGCATTCATTCAACGCAACGGTAGTGATAGCGAAAAAACCAGCAAAAGATATAAATTTATTCACTAACCTTCACAATCTTCATCAGATGACAGTCCTATAACATCATATTACACAATACATATATGGTTTGTTTAGAGCTGAAATCCATGGTTATACATTGTGAAAACGTAGCAACTTTTTTCCAGAATCTCCGGATATATTTCTGACACTCACCTAATCTGACCAAATAACTCATCATAAACTTTACAAAAAAATACATGCTGGATAGCAAATGAAAGACACACTAGTTCTTAATGCAATCGGCGTGTTAGAATTCTAAAAATATCTTTAGTACGACATACAGTTTACGTTATAGCGAGATAGCGCCCAAAATCAGGGCGGAAAATATTACTAAACATTTTCAACAGAAATACGAAATAACATCATAAATGGTTCCTACTTTTGCTGAGCTTCCATTAGAATCTTGTACAAGGGGTCCTTTGTCCAGAATAATCGTTGTTTGGATTTAGAATGTCCTCTTCGTCTGTCGAATTAGCAACCAAAGCTAGCCAACATACTTTACGATGATATTATCACATTTATCAAATAAAATCAAAGCCGGAGATATTAGCCGTCTATAACAAAAGCTTTTCAGAAGGCAATCCAGAGTTCCTTCCCGCGCCTTCCTGAACAAAGGAAATTGGGGTCATGTCATTCCAAGAGCTCTCTTTTGACCTCAGATCAAGCTATACACCCCATTTCACCTCTCACTGCCTGTTGACATCTAGTGGAAGGCGTATGAAGTGCATGTATATCCATAGATTTCAAGCACATTAATAGGGAGGCCCTGGAACAGAGCCTCGATTTCAGATTTTTCACTTCCTGACAGGAAGTATGCTGCAAAATGAGTTCTGTTTTACTCACAGATATAATTCAAACGGTTTTAGAAACTTGAGAGTGTTTTCTATCCAATAGTAATAATAATATGCATATTGTACAAGCAAGAATAGAGTACGAGGCCGTTTAAATTGGACACGATTTTTTCCCAAAGTGAAAACAGCGCCCTCTATCCCAAACAGGTTAAACTGTAAACTCTCCTTCCAGACTCACATTAAGAATCTCCAATCCCAAATTCATTCTAGAATCGGCTTCCTATTTCGCAACAAAGCATCCTTCACTCATGCTGCCAAACATACCCTCGTAAAACTGACCATCCTACCGATCCTCGACTTTGTCGATATCATTTACAAAATATCCTCCAACACTCTACTCAACAAATTGGATGTAGTCTATCACAGTGCCATCCATTTTGTCACTAAAGCCCCATATACTACCCACCACTGCGACCAGTACACTCTCGTTGGCTGACCCTCGCCTCATCTCGCCGCCAAACCCACTGGCTCCAGGTCATCTACAAGTCTCTGCTAGGTAAAGCCCCGCCTTATCTCAGCTCACTGGTCACCATAGCAGCACCCACCCGTAGCACGCGCTCCAGCAGGTATATCTCACTGGTCACCCCCAAAGCCAATTCTTCCTTTGGCCACCTTTCCTCCAGTTCTCTGCTGCCAATGACTGGAACGAACTGCAAAAATTACTGAAGCTGGAGACTCATATCTCCCTCACTAGCTTTAAGCACCATCTGTCAGAGAAGCTCACAGATCACTGCACCTGTACATAGCCCATCTGTAAACAGCCCATCCAACTACCTCGTCCCCATACTGTATTCATTTATCTTGCTCCTTTGCACCCCAGTATCTCTACTTGCACATTCATCTTCTGCACATCTACCATTCCAGTGTTTAATTGCTATATATGTATTATTTCACCACCATGGCCTACTTATTGCCTTACCTCCCTTATCCTACCTCATTTGCACGCACTGTATATATACTTTTTTCTACTGTATTATTGACTGTATGTTTGTTTATTCCATGTGTAACTCTGTGTTTGTATGTGTCGAACTGCTTTGCTTTATCTTGGCCAGGTCGCAGTTGTAAATGAGAACGTGTTCTCAACTAGCCTACCTGGTTAAATAAAGGTGAAATAAAAATGTCAAACACAGGGTTGAAGAGACATGTTGCCTACTCACACATTCCAGTTTACAGTCCATCGTATCTGTTTGTCCTCTGTTTTAAGACGGGAAAGTTCTTTATGTGATAAAGATATCGGTCCTGAAAAGTTTAAGAATCGTCTGATGGGGCATTTTCACTTGAGACTTAGCCCATAAGAGTGTGAATGTAATGAAAGCTCTAGTGTTATTTTTTGGGGAACTGTTTGCAATAGGAGTGTGCCACTAAAGACTTGGGGTGAGTAGAATCAACAACCTCTGCATCATGAAGAACATTGCTTTGTGAGAAGGTGTTAACCATGGGATGTGTTATACCACGTTCACAGTTAGCCATTGTTATGTAAATGTGAAACTGAAAAGTCCCAGTGGCCTGTCATTGGCTCCCAGACAGAACAGGTCCACTGAGGCCATGGCCCAATGAGACACTGGAGCCAGACTGTGGGGGTGGGAACACAATAGTCTGAGACTTTTTGGTAAAACACCAGGGTAAGTCTCAGGAGAAAATTCAACCATTATTGTTCTCTGACATTTAGTGTTTCACTTAATGAGTTGACAAATTTCTAGTAAGTCGGGACTAATAAGTATTTCAGCTAAAAAGTCAGGAAGGTCCAGCCATTGCAATGCCAAACATTACAGCTTAGTATGTATTCCATGGCAATGATGTTCACCTCTCCTGTCAAAAACACAGTTGGGCGACTTTTAATGAAGCAGTAGTTATTTTAGTTTCTTTGTAAACGCTGGAACTACCGGTACACTCAGCCCAAGGTGAACGCTGCCTCATTATCATCAGCGTCAATGAGCAAAACCATGCTGAGCAACCTGAAAAGAGAGCTGTTCAGACAACATTCAAGCATTTCCTCTCTTCACTATAAATCGTTATATTTTCCAGTAGTGACATTCCTCAAGGTAGTTGTCAAAAGGTTGTATTGATCAGGTTCCGCTAAGAAATTAGCAGTTGATTTCTCCGATATCCTCCCTCCTCTCTGTCACTTCGGGTTGTCTTTGTCTCTTATTGATAGAAATACAACCACAAGTCTATCAATAAATACGTTCATCATGTTTTTCTACGTTGTCATAGTTACCTCCCTGACAACAACTCAAAACCAGATCTAGCTTAATATTATGACAGATACAAACCATCGTTCTATTGGGACATGATGCTGTTTGATAGTTAACTGGATGCCAGTAGCCACATCCCTCATAATAGGACAAGACAATCACACTGTGGTCCTATAGGGAGGTGTTGTCAGAGCTCCGTTCCCCAGCACTGGCCCGTTAGACAGCGTTCGTTTCTATCGTTTGTTTTTCTGCCGTACGAGGCCGGCGGGCATAATAGGGATCTGTCTTGCGAACTTCACTGTAAACGAGCTCTGGAAGAACAGAAGGAGAGGGGGAATGAGGGAGGGGAAGAGCGATGGGTGGGAGAGGGGGAGGAGGGAAGGAGAAAAGGAGAGGGAGAACAGGAGAGAGGAGAGAAAGTTATTTCAGCATGGGCAGGAGGGAGAACTCAGTCTACTGAAATATACTGTCTGCCCAGAGGGGGACATGCAGCCGTATCAGTTAGCTATGGAGGAGGAGAGGCATTATCTGTCTAGGCTATGGAACCCTGACCTGTTCACCGGACGTGCTACCTGTCCCAGACCTGCTGTTTTCAACTCTCTAGAGACAGCAGGAGCGGTAGAGATACTCTTAATGATCGGCTTTGAAAAGCCAACTGACATTTACTCCTGAGGTGCTGACTTGCTGCACCTTCGACAACTACTGTGATTATTATTATTTGACCATGCTGGTCATTTATGAATATTTGTACATCTTGGCCATGTTCTGTTATAATCTCCACCCGGCACAGCCAGAAGAGGACTGGCCACCCCTCATAGCCTGGTTCCTCTCTAGGTTTCTTCCTAGGTTTTGGACTTTCTAGGGAGTTTTTCCTAGCCACCGTGCTTCTACACCTGCATTGCTAGCTGTTTGGGGTTTTAGGCTGGGTTTCTGTACAGAACTTTGAGATATCAGCTGATGTAAGAAGGGCTATATAAATACATTTCATTTGAAAAAAAAAATGTACTTAGAGGAGGACATGCAGCTGTATCAGTTAGCTAGGGAGGAGGAGAGTCATTATCTGTCTAGAGGAGGACACAGCTGTATCAGTTAGATAGGGAGGAGGAGAGTCATTATCTGTCTAGAGGAGGACACAGCTGTATCAGTTAGCTAGGGAGGAGGAGAGTCATTATCTGTCTAGAGGAGGACACAGCTGTATCAGTTAGATAGGGAGGAGGAGAGTCATTATCTGTCTAGAGGAGGACACAGCTGTATCAGTTAGATAGGGAGGAGGAGAGTCATTATCTGTCTAGGGGAGGACACAGCTGTATCAGTTAAACTAGGGAGGAGGAGAGGCATTATCTGTCTAGAGGAGGACAACAGCTGTATCAGTTAGATAGGGAGGAGGAGAGGCATTATTTGGAACCCAGAGCGGCTGGCTGTCAGAGAGGAGTGAAAACAAGCCACCAGTCCAGACATTTCTCTCACATACCCATCCCAGGAAACAAGCATCAAACCAGACCAGTCCAGACAGCTCTGACTCATATACCAATCCCAGGAAACAAGCATCAAACCAGACCAGTCCAGACAGCTCTGACTCATATACCCATCCCAGGAAACAAGCATCAAACCAGACCAGTCCAGACAGCTCTGACTCATATACCCATCCCAGGAATCAAGCATCAAACCAGACCAGTCCAGACAGCTCTGACTTATATACCTATCCCAGGAATCAAGCATCAAACCAGACCAGTCCAGACAGCTCTGACTCATATACCCATCCCAGGAAACAAGCATCAAACCAGACCAGTCCAGACAGCTCTGACTCATATACCCATCCCAGGAATCAAGCATCAAACCAGACCAGTCCAGACAGCTCTGACTCATATACCCATCCCAGGAATCAAGCATCAAACCAGACCAGTCCAGACAGCTCTGACTCATATACCCATCGCAGGATACAAGCATCAAACCAGACCAGTCCAGAAAGCTCTGACTCATATACCCATCGCAGGATACAAGCATCAAACCAGACCAGTCTAAACAGCTCTGACTCATATACCCATCCCAGGAATCAAGCATCAAACCAGACCAGTCCAGACAGCTCTGACTCATATACCAATCCCAGGAAACAAGCATCAAACCAGACCAGTCCAGACAGCTCTGACTCATATACCCATCCCAGGAAACAAGCATCAAACCAGACCAGTCCAGACAGCTCTGACTCATATACCAATCCCAGGAAACAAGCATCAAACCAGACCAGTCCAGACAGCTCTGACTCATATACCAATCCCAGGAAACAAGCATCAAACCAGACCAGTCTAGACAGCTGTCTCAGATACCCATCCTCTCCTCAGGATAATGAAAGGGGGGAGAAAAATTCAGGGGGGGACTGCCAATGTATGACTGGAGGAAAAGGAGAGGAAGTCATTTCACACACGCACCCCCCTTCAACCGACCAGATTCAGCAGACAGTTGTCTTTGTCTGGTCCAATATGCTGACAGATTGGATTCAGTTGGCTGTAACGGGTTAGGTGATGATGACCACTTTGATCGTTTCATACGTCGTCCTGCTGCCTGGAACACTCAACATCTGTTCCTTTTTGTGCTTCCTCCCACAGGCACGGGGCACAGAGAGGGACAAACAGAGCCAGGGCGTCACCAGGCCCGTTTCTCATGCCAAGGCAGCTGCTGGGAGAGGAGATGGGATTACACTGAGATATGGATGACTTGGCAGGGTGACTATCTCCTTCTGTGGCACAATGTTAGTGTTTAGCTCCTCCAGAGCAAAACACATCTTTTTAGATGATATAGTCATTCATTTGTTGGAAGGTATTGGCTGATTGCTCTGAAGTTGATGTGATGTTTGTTCATTTGGGAGGGTGTAGGAGATGCCAAGGTTTAAGTTTGTGAAAAGCAACGTACGATAAATAGTCATACATTTATGAACTATTTTTCTCTAAACAGTCTTCAGTCATTCCATAGAATATATCATTTGAAATCAAACCAAGAAGTCCCATTGAAATAGAGTTTTTTTTAAATGGATTTATAAAAATCCCTAATCTCACTTTCTCTCACTCCCTTTCTACCAGCATCTCGACCCAACAGTGTCTGACTTACCCAGCTCTATCTTACAGAATCTGACCCCTAAGGTATACATTTACTTTATCTGGCTTCCAATGAATATCTCCTGTCCTGTCCTGTCCTGTCGGGGATATTCTGTTCTGTACCAGTGTGTCTGAAGGGCTTAAAGAGACAATATGGTGAAGATCAACTTCCACGAGTCCAACCAGGTCTACACAGACAACATGGTGAATATCTACCTCCATGAATCCAACCACGTCTACACAGACAACATGGTGAATATCTACCTCCATGAATCCAACCACGTCTACACAGACAACATGGTGAATATCTACCTCCATGAATCCAACCAGGTCTACACAGACAACATGGTGAATATCTACCTCCATGAATCCAACCAGGTCTACAGAGACAACATGGTGAATATCTACCTCCATGAATCCAACCACGTCTACACAGACAACATGGTGAATATCTACCTCCATGAATCGAACCACGTCTACACAGACAACATGGTGAATATCTACCTCCATGAATCCAACCAGGTCTACACAGACAACATGGTGAATATCTACCTCCATGAATCCAACCAGGTCTACACAGACAACATGGTGAATATCTACCTCCATGAATCCAACCACGTCTACACAGACAACATGGTGAATATCTACCTCCATGAATCCAACCAGGTCTACACAGACAACATGGTGAATATCTACCTCCATGAATCCAACCAGGTCTACAGAGACAACATGGTGAATATCTACCTCCATGAATCCAACCACGTCTACACAGACAACATGGTGAATATCTACCTCCATGAATCCAACCACGTCTACACAGACAACATGGTGAATATCTACCTCCATGAATCCAACCAGGTCTACAGAGACAACATGGTGAAGATCTACCTCCATGAATCCAACCAGGTCTACACAGACAACATGGTGAATATCTACCTCCATGAATCCAACCAGGTCTACAGAGACAACATGGTGAATATCTACCTCCATGAATCCAACCACGTCTACACAGACAACATGGTGAATATCTACCTCCATGAATCCAACCAGGTCTACACAGACAACATGGTGAATATCTACCTCCATGAATCCAACCAGGTCTACACAGACAACATGGTGAATATCTACCTCCATGAATCCAACCACGTCTACACAGACAACATGGTGAATATCTACCTCCATGAATCCAACCAGGTCTACACAGACAACATGGTGAATATCTACCTCCATGAATCCAACCAGGTCTACAGAGACAACATGGTGAAGATCTACCTCCATGAATCCAACCAGGTCTATAGAGACAACATGGTGAAAATCAACTTCCACGAGTCCAACCACGTCTACACAGACAACATGGTGAATATCTACCTCCATGAATCCAACCAGGTCTACAGAGACAACATGGTGAAGATCTACTTCCACGAGTCAAACCGTGTCCACACCAGTGGCGATCAGTGCCGTTTAAGATGAGGGAGGACGATACATTTTTTATGAGCAGGGCCTTATTTCTATTACAGCATATTGGATGACTGCCATTCATATTCCATTCACCCAGTTCAATGTAACAGCAATAGGTTTAGGCTACTACATGATACCCATCATGAGGTTGCTACAACCTAGCCAATGAATGAAAGCTTACAACGTAGTTGCACACAGGCCGAGAGTAAAATTTGAGGTGACAGACAGTGACAAATGGACATACAGTGACACATTCAATAATGCCTTGCACACTCTTGCCTGCATCTAGCTGATATAGGATGTACAGTGCATTCAGACCCCTTGACTTTTTCCACATTTTGGTACGTTACAGCCTTATTCTAAAATGTATTAAATTAATGTTTTCTTCATAAATCTACACACAATACCCCATAATGACACAGCGAAAACAGTTTTTTTGAAATTTTTGCAATTGTATAAAAAATAAAACAGAAATAAATATTCAGACACTTTGCTATGAGACTCGAAATTGAGCTCAGGTGCATCCTGTTTCCATTTATCATCCTTGAAATGTTTCTACAACTTATTTGGAGTCCACTTGTGGTAAATTCAATTGATTGGACATGATTTGGAAAGACACACACCTGTCTATATAAGGTCCCACAGTTGACAGTGCATGTCAGAGCAAAAACCAAGCCATGAGGTCGAAGGAATTGTCCGTAGAGGTTCGAGACAAGATTGTGTCAAGGCACAGATCTGGGGAAGGGTACCAAAAAATGTCTGCAGCATTGAAGGTCCCCAAGAACACAGTGGCCTCCATCATTCTTACATGGAATAATTATGGAACCACCAAGACTCTTCCTAGATCTGGCTGCCCGGCCAAACTGAGCAATCGGGGGAGAAGGGCCTTGGTCAGGGAGGTGACCAAGAACCTGATGGTCACTCTGACAGAGATCCAGAGTTCATCTGTGGGGATAGGAGAACCTTCCAGAAGGACAACCATCTCTAGAGAACTCCACCATACAGGCCTTTATCGTAGAGTAGCCAGACGGAAGCCACTCCTGGCCAGATGGAAGCCACTCTGGCTCAAATAGCCGACCAATCAGCCTGTTACCAACCCTTAATAAACTTCTGAAAAAAATAGTGTTTGACCAGATACAATGCTATTCCACAGTAAACAAATTGACAACAGACTTTCAGCACGCTCATAGGGAAGGACACTCAACAAGCACAGCACTTATACAAATGACTGATGACTGGCTGAGAGAAATTGATGATAAAATGATTGTGGAGGCTGTCTTGTTAGACTTCAGTGCAACTTTTGACATAATCGATCATCGTCTGCTGCTGAGAAAATGTACGTGTTATGGCTTTACACCCCCTGCTATAATGTGGATAAAGAATTACTTGTCTAACAGAACACAGAGGGTGTTCTTTAATGGAAGCCTCTCAAACATAATCCAGGTATAATCAGGAATTCCCCAGGGTAGCTGTTTAGGCCCCTTGTTTTTTCAATTTTTACTAACGACATGCCACTGACTTTGAGTAAAGCCAGAGTGTCTATGTATGCGGATGACTCAACACTACACACGTCAGCTACTACAGTGTCTGAAATTACTGCAACACTTAACCAAGGGCTGCAGTTAATTTCAGAGTGGGTGGCAAGGAATAAGTTAGCCGTAAATATTTCTAAAACTAAAAGCATTTTATTTGGGACAAAACATTCACTAAACCCTAAACCTCAACTACATCTTGTAGTAAATAATGTGGATGTTGAACTGGTTGAGATGACTAAACTGCTTGGAGTAACCCTAGATTGTAAACTGTCATGGTCAAAACATATTTATACAGTAGTAGCTAAGAGGGGGAGAAGTCTGTCCATATAAAAACAATGCTCTGCCTTCTTAACAACACTATCAGCAAGGCAGGTCCTACAGGCCCTAGTTTTGTTGCACCTTGACTACTGTTCAGTCGTGTGGACAGGTGCAACAAAAAAGGACTTAGGAAAATTGCAATTGGCTCAGAACACGGCTGGCCCTTGGATGTGCACAGAGAGCTAATATAAATAATATGCATGTCAATCTCTCCTGACTCAAAGTGGAGGAGAGATTTACTTCATCACTACTTATGAAGTGATCATCACTACCTACGTATTTATGGCAGGTTTTGAAATGTTGAATGCACCAAGCTGTCTGTCTAAACTACTGGCACATAGCTCGGACACCCATGCATACCCCACAAGACATGCCACAAGAGATCTCTTTACAGTCTCCAAGTACAGAACAGACTATGGGAGGCATACAGTACTACATAGAGCCATGACCACATGGAACTCGATTCCACATCAAGTAACTGATGCAAGCAGTAAAATTAGATTTAAAAAACAGATAAAAAACACCTTATGGATTCTCTGGTCTGATGTAAACAATATTGAACTCTTTGGCCTGGATGACAAGCGTCACGTCTGGAGGAAACCTGGCACCATCCCTACGGTGAAGCATGGGAGACTAGTCAGGATCGAGGGAAAGATGAACAAAGCAAAGTACAGAGAGATCCTTGATGAAAACCTGCTCCAGAGCGCTCAGGACCTCAGACTGGGGCGAAAGTTCACCTTCCAACAGGACAATGACCCTAAGCACACAGCCAAGACAACGCAGGAGTGGCTTCGGGACAAGTCTCTGAATGTCCTTGACTGGCCCAGCCAGAGCCCGGACTTGAACCCGATCGAACATCTCAGGAGAGACCTGAAAATAGCTGTGCTGCAACGCTCCCCATCCAACCTGACAGAGCTTGAGAGGATCTGCAGAGAAGAATGGGAGAAACTCCCCAAATACAGGTGTGCCAAACTTGTAGCATTATACCCAATAATATTTGGTGCTGTAATCACTGCCAAAGGTGCTTCATCAAAGTACTGAGTAAAGGGTCTGAATATTAATGTAAATGTGATATTTCAGTTAAAAAAAATTATAAATGTAATTTTTTTTCTAAACCTGTTTTTCCTTTGTTATTATGGGGTCTTGTGTTTAGCTTGATGAGGGGGAAAAACGTTTAATCCATTTTATAATAAAGCTGTAACGTAACAACATGTGGAAAAAGTCAAGGGGTCTGAATACTTTACGAATGTACTGTAATCATTAGTCCAACAGTTGCAAACAAGAGTTTCTATTGGACACATTCAGGTATGTTTATCTCCATTTTGTTCCGTTTGCTTCCGTTTACAAAAAGGTTTTCAACAGAATCGGCGGAATGAATACACTCCTGAGCACATGTAAACTTAGTTCCCTTTCATAGCAGCCACGTTGTATCCTTCTCACGTCTATGCACTCTCCTTCTCTCACCTTTTCGCTTCGCTTGTGGACTTACATGCACAACACATCAGCTGTCTCTGATCAGGCAACAAAAAAAACGGTCTAAGCCAAACCAATCATAACCACTACACACAACCTACATCGTTGTTACCATATTAACTAATGTAACGTCATAGTCAACATAGCTAATAGAACTAATGCGTTAGTGAACCCGCTACAATCATAAAGTACAGTGTACAGTCAGTAAGCAGTTTATCAGTTACAACGGCGGACCCCGGTGGCAATACATTTGTAAAACCAACAGTTTACCTTGATTTAGTAGAGTTTCAGTGTTGGATAGTTATAGCCAGCTAGCTAACATAGCATCCCTCTGTTTGAGCTGGGTGTTTGAGTAGGCTGCATTTGCTAGCTAAGTGAAAGTTAAAAATTATGAAGTATCTCTGAAGTATCTCTCTCTTTCTCTCTCAATTCTCCTTAATTTTTAAAGAAATTAATTTGTTCAAAGCTATTCAACTAATTTCTTTCTCTCTTTGAGTCAACTACTACTTTTATGCACTGCAGTGCTAGCTAGCTGTAGGTTATGCTTTCAGTACTAGATTCATCCTCTGATCCTTTGATTGGTTGGCCAACGTGTCAGTTCATACTGCAAGAGCTCTGATAGGTTGGAGGACATCCTCTGGAAGTTGTCATAATTACTGTGTAAGTCTATGGAAGGGAGTGAGAACCATGAGCCTCCTAGGGTTTGTATTAAAGTCAATGAACCCAGAGGAGGACAGAAGCTAGCTGTCCTCTGGCCACACCATGGTGCTACCTTACAGAGTGCTGTTGAGGCTACTGTAGACCTTCATTGCAAAACAGTGTGTTTTAATAAATTATTTGGTGACGTGAATATATTTAGTGTAGTTTTATCTAAAAAGGATCACTTTTGAAATGTTTCACTATTTTCTTAGATTTTGTTAATTCACTGAGGAGGATGGTCCTCCCCTTTCTCCTCTGAGGAGCCTTCACTGGTCTACAGAGATAACGTGGTGGAGGACAAAGACACGCAGGCCTTTGGTAAGCTGCAGGCAGACACCGTGAAAAGTTGTATGAGGTGAGGGGAGAGTTTTACAAAGTTACACACAGAGAAATGGGACGCGCACAGACACACACGTGGATGTACACTCACACACACCCACGTACACACAGGCACGGGCACACGCACATATACACTGTTGAGGACAGAGTTTTACAAAGTTCAGCGGCATAAGACAGAGCAGGATGTGGAGAGAGAAAATCATTAGGTAGCCTGCCAGTCTGAGGCTGGACATCAGTGGCTAGCGCAGCAAGGAGAGGGAGGAGAGAAGGAGGAGGGGGGAGGAGAGGAGATGGAGATGGAGAGGAGAGGAGAGGACAGGAAAGGAGAGGACAGGAGAGGAGAGGTGAAGGAGAGGAGAGGTGAAGAGGGGGAGCAGAGGAGAGGCCCGGAAAGGAGAGGACAGGAGAGGAAATGAAAGGAGAGGATAGAATACTAATCAGTAGAGGGGTCTAATTGTAACATTTGAATGGTTTTCTGTCTGCTGTGCCCTGACTCCCTACCCCCCTGAGTTTATCACAAAAACACTGTTCATGCTTACCGCCAGGGAACTGACACCTACACACACAGGGGAACCCACACAGACACACACACAGGCACTTGTTAACTGTCTGTCTGTCTGTCCGTCCACCCCCCCCCCCCCCCCCCCCCTCTCTCTCTCTCTCTATCTGGGGTCTCTCTCTATCTCTGAGATCTCTCTCTCCCTCTCTCTCTCTTTCTCGCTCAGTCTCTGTCTCTCTCTCCTCCTCCCCTCCCATCCCCCTTCTACATCCGACTACCTGGCGTCCCTCTACATCAAAGCAAAGCTGGTGTGAAGAATGTTGGCACTGTGCTGCTGATGAGTAATGCCCAGGTGGCAGATGAGAAGTTCTTTGTTCTGGTCAACTAACTTTTGGCATCAGGTACGATTGAGAGCGGGACATTGGGGAGGGGAGTGGAAAGGGGTTGGCATTGGGGTTAGGATATTTGGAAAGAAGGCTATGTGTCATTATTTTGGCATCAGGTAAGGCTGGGAAATTGGGTATAGAATTGTGACATGTCACTCTGTTGGCATCAGGTAAGGCTGGGACATTGGGTATAGAATTGTGACATGTCACTCTGTTGGCATCAGGTAAGGCTGGGACATTGGGTATAGAATTGTGACATGTCACTCTGTTGGCATCAGGTAAGGCTGGGACATTGGGTATAGAATTGTGACATGTCACTCTGTTGGCATCAGGTAAGGCTGGGACATTGGGTATAGAATTGTGACATGTCACTCTGTTGGCATCAGGTAAGGCTGGGACATTGGGTATAGAATTGTGACATGTCACTCTGTTGGCATCAGGTAAGGCTGGGACATTGGGTATAGAATTGTGACATGTCACTCTGTTGGCATCAGGTAAGGCTGGGACATTGGGTATAGAATTGTGACATGTCACTCTGTTGGCATCAGGTAAGGCTGGGACATTGGGTATAGAATTGTGACATGTCACTCTGTTGGCATCAGGTAAGGCTGGGGAAGCCCGAGCAATATATAAAGATGGTGTTTGTTCTCTGAGGTTTCAGTCTAGCAAAGCCCAAAGCTTCCTGTATAGCTGAATAAGAGGGGAATTCTCTCTGTCACAAAGAGGAGCATCCAGTCACCATGGCATTATGGGAGTATACTACACATTACATCACTGTTTACTGTCGAGGTGATGCCAAAGCCACATTTCAACCTCTGTAAATGACATGTATGAGGATATCACATCAAATGAAGACCTAGAGAAACAGTGGAGAGTCACGATCAGAGCTGCACCGCAGTCAAAACAGTATTATGAGTCATCCAGTCACCATGGTCTTCACCTGTCAGTAGTGCCTCCCTTTTACATACCTTAACCTCATCTGACAGTTCTATTGTAGAAGAGCTCCCTATTGGTTTAACCCTGAGTGGTCTGTCATTGGTATAATCCCGATTGGTTTAGACCTGAATGGTCTGTCATCGGTGACCTCCCTATTGGTTTAGCCCTGAATGGTCTATGAACGGTGAGATCCCTATTGGTTTAGCCCTGAATGGTCTATGAACGGTGAGATCCCTATTGGTTTAGCCCTGAATGGTCTATGAACGGTGAGATCCCTATTGGTTTAGCCCTTAATGGTCTATGAACGGTGAGATCCCTATTGGTTTAGCCCTGAATGGTCTATGAACGGTGAGATCCCTATTGGTTTAGCCCTGAATGGTCTATGAACGGTGAGATCCCTATTGGTTTAGCCCTGAATGGTCTAAGAACGGTGAGATCCCTATTGGTTTAGCCCTGAATGGTCTGTCATTGGTGACCTCCCTATTGGTTTAGCCCTGAATGGTCTATGAACGGTGAGATTCCTATTGGTTTAGATACCGTATATGTTAGTGATCCAATATTTTGCACTGTAGTTGGGGTATACATCCACAAAACATTTGCTAGGTATTACTGCAGTGTTGGAGCGAGAAACACAAGCATATTGCTTGGTATTACTGTACTGTTGGAGTTGGAAACACAAGCATATTGGTAGGTATTACTGTTGGAGCTAGAAACACAAGCATATTGCTAGGTATTACTGTTGGAGCTAGAAACACAAGCATATTGCTAGGTATTACTGTTGGAGCTAGAAACACAAGCATATTGCTAGGTATTACTGTTGGAGCTAGAAACACAAGCATATTGCTAGGTATTACTCTACTGTTGGAGCTAGAAACACAAGCATATTGTTAGGTATTACTGTTGGAGCTAGAAACACAAGCATATTGTTAGGTATTACTGTTGGAGCTAGAAACCCAAGCATATTGTTAGGTATTACTGTTGGAGATAGAAACCCAAGCATATTGTTAGGTATTACTGTTGGAGCTAGAAACACAAGCATATTGTTAGGTATTACTGTTGGAGCTAGAAACACAAGCATATTGCTAGGTATTACTGTACTGTTGGAGCTAGAAACACAAGCATATTGCTAGGTATTACTGTACTGTTGGAGCTAGAAACACAAGCATATTGCTAGGTATTACTGTTGGAGCTAGAAACACAAGCATATTGCTAGGTATTACTGTTGGAGCTAGAAACACAAGCATATTGTTAGGTATTACTGTACGGTTGGAGCTAGAAACACAAGCATATTGTTAGGTATTACTGTACTGTTGGAGCTAGAAACACAAGCATATTGTTAGGTATTACTGTACTGTTGAAGCCAGAAACACAAGCATATTGCTAGGTATTACTCTACTGTTGGAGCTAGAAACACAAGCATATTGCTAGGAATTACTGTACTGTTGGAGCTAGAAACAAAAGCATATTGCTAGGTATTACTCTACTGTTGGAGCTAGAAACACAAGCATATCGCTAGGAATTACTGTACTGTTGGAGCTAGAAACACAAGCATATTGTTAGGAATTACTGTACTGTTGGAGCCAGAAACACAAGCATATTGCTAGGTATTACTGTTGGAGCTAGAAACACAAGCATATTGTTAGGTATTACTGTTGGAGCTAGAAACCCAAGCATATTGCTAGGTATTACTGATGGAGCTAGATACACAAGCATATTGCTAGGTATTAATGTTGGAGCTAGAAACACAAGCATATTGCTAGGCATTACTGTTGGAGCTAGAAACACAAGCATATTGCTAGGTATTATTGTTGGAGCTAGAAACACAAGCATATTGCTAGGTATTACTGTTGGAGCTAGAAACACAAGCATATTGCTAGGTATTACTGTTGGAGCTAGAAACACAAGCATATTGTTAGGTATTACTGTACTGTTGGAGCTAGAAACACAAGCATATTGTTAGGTATTACTGTACTGTTGGAGCTAGAAACACAAGCATATTGTTCGGTATTACTGTACTGTTGGAGCTAGAAACACAAGCATATTGCTAGGTATTACTGTACTGTTGGAGCTAGAAACAGAAGCATATTGCTAGGAATTACTGTACTGTTGGAGCCAGAAACACAAGCATATTGTTAGGTATTACTGTACTGTTGGAGCTAGAAACACAAGCTTATTGCTAGGAATTACTGTACTGTTGGAGCTAGAAACACAAGCATATTGCTAGGTATTACTCTACTGTTGGAGCTAGAAACACAAGCATATTGCTAGGAATTACTGTACTGTTGGAGCTAGAAACACAAGCATATTGCTAGGAATTACAGTACTGTTGGAGCCAGAAACACAAGCATATTGCTAGGTATTACTGTTGGAGCTAGAAACACAAGCATATTGTTAGGTATTACTGTTGGAGCTAGAAACACAAGCATATTGTTAGATATTACTGTTGGAGCTAGAAACCCAAGCATATTGCTAGGTATTACTGATGGAGCTAGATACACAAGCATATTGCTAGGTATTACTGTAGGAGTTAGAAACACAAGCATATTGCTAGGTATTACTGTTGGAGCTAGAAACACAAGCATATTGTTAGGTATTACTGTTGGAGCTAGAAACACAAGCATATTGTTAGGTATTACTGTTGGAGCTAGAAACACAAGCATATTGTTAGGTATTACTGTTGGAGCTAGAAACACAAGCATATTGTTAGGTATTACTGTTGGAGCTAGAAACACAAGCATATTGTTAGGTATTACTGTACTGTTGGAGCTAGAAACACAAGCATATTGTTAGGTATTACTGTTGGAGCTAGAAACACAAGCATATTGTTAGGTATTACTGTTGGAGCTAGAAACACAAGCATATTGTTAGGTATTACTGTTGGAGCTAGAAACACAAGCATATTGCTAGGTATTACTGTTGGAGCTAGACACACAAGTATATTGTTAGGTATTACTGTACTGTTGGAGCTAGAAACACAAGCATATTGTTAGGTATTACTGTTGGAGCTAGAAACACAAGCATATTGCTAGGTATTACTGTTGGAGCTAGACACACAAGCATATTGTTAGGTATTACTGTACTGTTGGAGCTAGAAACACAAGCATATTGTTAGGTATTACTGTTGGAGCTAGAAACACAAGCATATTGTTAGGTATTACTGTTGGAGCTAGAAACACAAGCATATTGCTAGGTATTACTGTTGGAGCTAGAAACACAAGCATATTGCTAGGTATTACTGTTGGAGCTAGAAACACAAGCATTTTGCTAGGTATTACTTTGGAGCTAGAAGGACACGCATATTGTTAGGTATTACTGTTGGAGCTAGAAACACAAGCATATTGCTAGGTATTATTGTTGGAGCTAGAAACACAAGCATATTGCTAGGCATTACCGTTGGAGCTAGAAACACAAGCATATTGCTAGGTATTACTGTTGGAGCTAGAAACACAAGCATATTGTTAGGTATTACTGTACTGTTGGAGCTAGAAACACAAGCATATTGTTCGGTATTACTTTACTGTTGGAGCTAGAAACACAAGCATATTGTTCGGTAGTACTGTACTGTTGGAGCTAGAAACACAAGCATATTGCTAGGTATTACTGTACTGTTGGAGCTAGAAACAGAAGCATATTGCTAGGAATTACTGTACTGTTGGAGCCAGAAACACAAGCATATTGTTAGGTATTACTGTACTGTTGGAGCTAGAAACACAAGCATATTGCTAGGAATTACTGTACTGTTGGAGCTAGAAACACAAGCATATTGCTAGGTATTACTCTACTGTTGGAGCTAGAAACACAAGCATATTGCTAGGAATTACTGTACTGTTGGAGCTAGAAACACAAGCATATTGCTAGGAATTACAGTACTGTTGGAGCCAGAAACACAAGCATATTGCTAGGTATTACTGTTGGAGCTAGAAACACAAGCATATTGTTAGGTATTACTGTTGGAGCTAGAAACAAAAGCATATTGTTAGGTATTACTGTTGGAGCTAGAAATCCAAGCATATTGCTAGGTATTACTGATGGAGCTAGATATACAAGCATATTGCTAGGTATTACTGTAGGAGTTAGAAACACAAGCATATTGCTAGGTATTACTGTTGGAGCTAGAAACACAAGCATATTGTTAGGTATTACTGTTGGAGCTAGAAACACAAGCATATTGTTAGGTATTACTGTTGGAGCTAGAAACACAAGCATATTGTTAGGTATTACTGTTGGAGCTAGAAACACAAGCATATTGTTAGGTATTACTGTTGGAGCTAGAAACACAAGCATATTGTTAGGTATTACTGTTGGAGCTAGAAACACAAGCATATTGTTAGGTATTACTGTTGGAGCTAGAAACACAAGCATATTGTTAGGTATTACTGTTGGAGCTAGAAACACAAGCATATTGTTAGGTATTACTGTTGGAGCTAGAAACACAAGCATATTGTTAGGTATTACTGTTGGAGCTAGAAACACAAGCATATTGCTAGGTATTACTGTTGGAGCTAGACACACAAGTATATTGTTAGGTATTACTGTACTGTTGGAGCTAGAAACACAAGCATATTGTTAGGTATTACTGTTGGAGCTAGAAACACAAGCATATTGTTAGGTATTACTGTTGGAGCTAGAAACACAAGCATATTGCTAGGTATTACTGTTGGAGCTAGACACACAAGCATATTGTTAGGTATTACTGTACTGTTGGAGCTAGAAACACAAGCATATTGTTAGGTATTACTGTTGGAGCTAGAAACACAAGCATATTGTTAGGTATTACTGTTGGAGCTAGAAACACATGCATATTGCTAGGTATTACTGTTGGAGCTAGAAACACAAGCATATTGCTAGGTATTACTGTTGGAGCTAGAAACACAAGCATATTGCTAGGTATTACTTTGGAGCTAGAAACACACGCATATTGTTAGGTATTACTGTTGGAGCTAGAAACACAAGCATATTGCTAGGTATTACCGTTGGAGCTAGAAACCCAAGCATATTGCTAGGTATTACCGTTGGAGCTAGAAACACAAGCATATTGCTAGGCATTACTGTTGGAGCTAGAAACACAAGCATATTGCTAGGTATTATTGTTGGAGCTAGAAACACAAGCATATTGCTAGGTATTACCGTTGGAGCTAGAAACACAAGCATATTGCTAGGTATTACTGTTGGAGCTAGAAACACAAGCATATTGTTAGGTATTACTGTACTGTTGGAGCTAGAAACACAAGCATATTGTTCGGTATTACTTTACTGTTGGAGCTAGAAACACAACCATATTGTTCGGTATTACTGTACTGTTGGAGCTAGAAACACAAGCATATTGCTAGGTATTACTGTACTGTTGGAGCTAGAAACAGAAGCATATTGCTAGGAATTACTGTACTGTTGGAGCCAGAAACACAAGCATATTGTTAGGTATTACTGTACTGTTGGAGCTAGAAACACAAGCATATTGCTAGGAATTACTGTACTGTTGGAGCTAGAAACACAAGCATATTGCTAGGTATTACTCTACTGTTGGAGCTAGAAACACAAGCATATTGCTAGGAATTACTGTACTGTTGGAGCTAGAAACACAAGCATATTGCTAGGAATTACAGTACTGTTGGAGCCAGAAACACAAGCATATTGCTAGGTATTACTGTTGGAGCTAGAAACACAAGCATATTGTTAGGTATTACTGTTGGAGCTAGAAACACAAGCATATTGTTAGGTATTACTGTTGGAGCTAGAAACAAAAGCATATTGTTAGGTATTACTGTTGGAGCTAGAAACCCAAGCATATTGCTAGGTATTACTGATGGAGCTAGATACACAAGCATATTGCTAGGTATTACTGTAGGAGTTAGAAACACAAGCATATTGCTAGGTATTACTGTTGGAGCTAGAAACACAAGCATATTGTTAGGTATTACTGTTGGAGCTAGAAACACAAGCATATTGTTAGGTATTACTGTTGGAGCTAGAAACACAAGCATATTGTTAGGTATTACTGTTGGAGCTAGAAACACAAGCATATTGTTAGGTATTACTGTTGGAGCTAGAAACACAAGCATATTGTTAGGTATTACTGTTGGAGCTAGAAACACAAGCATATTGTTAGGTATTACTGTTGGAGCTAGAAACACAAGCATATTGTTAGGTATTACTGTTGGAGCTAGAAACACAAGCATATTGTTAGGTATTACTGTTGGAGCTAGAAACACAAGCATATTGTTAGGTATTACTGTTGGAGCTAGAAACACAAGCATATTGCTAGGTATTACTGTTGGAGCTAGACACACATGTATATTGTTAGGTATTACTGTACTGTTGGAGCTAGAAACACAAGCATATTGTTAGGTATTACTGTTGGAGCTAGAAACAAAAGCATATTGTTAGGTATTACTGTTGGAGCTAGAAACCCAAGCATATTGCTAGGTATTACTGTAGGAGTTAGAAACACAAGCATATTGCTAGGTATTACTGTTGGAGCTAGAAACACAAGCATATTGTTAGGTATTACTGTTGGAGCTAGAAACACAAGCATATTGTTAGGTATTACTGTTGGAGCTAGAAACACAAGCATATTGTTAGGTATTACTGTTGGAGCTAGAAACACAAGCATATTGTTAGGTATTACTGTTGGAGCTAGAAACACAAGCATATTGTTAGGTATTACTGTTGGAGCTAGAAACACAAGCATATTGTTAGGTATTACTGTTGGAGCTAGAAACACAAGCATATTGTTAGGTATTACTGTTGGAGCTAGAAACACAAGCATATTGTTAGGTATTACTGTTGGAGCTAGAAACACAAGCATATTGTTAGGTATTACTGTTGGAGCTAGAAACACAAGCATATTGCTAGGTATTACTGTTGGAGCTAGACACACAAGTATATTGTTAGGTATTACTGTACTGTTGGAGCTAGAAACACAAGCATATTGTTAGGTATTACTGTTGGAGCTAGAAACACAAGCATATTGTTAGGTATTACTGTTGGAGCTAGAAACACAAGCATATTGCTAGGTTTTACTGTTGGAGCTAGACACACAAGCATATTGTTAGGTATTACTGTACTGTTGGAGCTAGAAACACAAGCATATTGTTAGGTATTACTGTTGGAGCTAGAAACACAAGCATATTGTTAGGTATTACTGTTCGAGCTAGAAACACATGCATATTGCTAGGTATTACTGTTGGAGCTAGAAACACAAGCATATTGCTAGGTATTACTGTTGGAGCTAGAAACACAAGCATATTGCTAGGTATTACTTTGGAGCTAGAAACACACGCATATTGTTAGGTATTACTGTTGGAGCTAGAAACACAAGCATATTGCTAGGTATTACTGTTGGAGCTAGAAACCCAAGCATATTGCTAGGTATTACTGTTGGAGCTAGAAACACAAGCATATTGTTAGGTATTACTGTACTGTTGGAGCTAGAAACACAAGCATATTGTTCGGTATTACTGTACTGTTGGAGCTAGAAACACAAGCATATTGCTAGGTATTACTGTACTGTTGGAGCTAGAAACAGAAGCATATTGCTAGGAATTACTGTACTGTTGGAGCCAGAAACACAAGCATATTGTTAGGTATTACTGTACTGTTGGAGCTAGAAACACAAGCATATTGCTAGGTATTACTCTACTGTTGGAGCTAGAAACACAAGCATATTGCTAGGAATTACTGTACTGTTGGAGCTAGAAACACAAGCATATTGCTAGGAATTACAGTACTGTTGGAGCCAGAAACACAAGCATATTGCTAGGTATTACTGTTGGAGCTAGAAACACAAGCATATTGTTAGGTATTACTGTTGGAGCTAGAAACAAAAGCATATTGTTAGGTATTACTGTTGGAGCTAGAAACCCAAGCATATTGCTAGGTATTACTGATGGAGCTAGATACACAAGCATATTGCTAGGTATTACTGTAGGAGTTAGAAACACAAGCATATTGCTAGGTATTACTGTTGGAGCTAGAAACACAAGCATATTGTTAGGTATTACTGTTGGAGCTAGAAACACAAGCATATTGTTAGGTATTACTGTTGGAGCTAGAAACACAAGCATATTGTTAGGTATTACTGTTGGAGCTAGAAACACAAGCATATTGTTAGGTATTACTGTTGGAGCTAGAAACACAAGCATATTGTTAGGTATTACTGTTGGAGCTAGAAACACAAGCATATTGTTAGGTATTACTGTTGGAGCTAGAAACACAAGCATATTGTTAGGTATTACTGTTGGAGCTAAAAACACAAGCATATTGTTAGGTATTACTGTTGGAGCTAGAAACACAAGCATATTGCTAGGTATTACTGTTGGAGCTAGACACACAAGTATATTGTTAGGTATTACTGTACTGTTGGAGCTAGAAACACAAGCATATTGTTAGGTATTACTGTTGGAGCTAGAAACACAAGCATATTGTTAGGTATTACTGTTGGAGCTAGAAACACAAGCATATTGCTAGGTATTACTGTTGGAGCTAGACACACAAGCATATTGTTAGGTATTACTGTACTGTTGGAGCTAGAAACACAAGCATATTGTTAGGTATTACTGTTGGAGCTAGAAACACAAGCATATTGTTAGGTATTACTGTTGGAGCTAGAAACACAAGCATATTGCTAGGTATTACTGTTGGAGCTAGAAACACAAGCATATTGCTAGGTATTACTGTTGGAGCTAGAAACACAAGCATATTGCTAGGTATTACTTTGGAGCTAGAAACACACGCATATTGTTAGGTATTACTGTACTGTTGGAGCTAGAAACACAAGCATATTGTTAGGTATTACTGTACTGTTGGAGCTAGAAACACAAGCATATTGTTCGGTATTACTGTACTGTTGGAGCTAGAAACACAAGCATATTGCTAGGTATTACTGTACTGTTGGAGCTAGAAACACAAGCATATTGCTAGGAATTACTGTACTGTTGGAGCCAGAAACACAAGCATATTGCTAGGTATTACTCTACTGTTGGAGCTAGAAACACAAGCATATTGCTAGGTATTACTGTTGGAGCTAGAAACACAAGCATATTGTTAGGTATTACTGTTGGAGCTAGAAACACAAGCATATTGTTAGGTATTACTGTTGGAGCTAGAAACCCAAGCATATTGCTAGGTATTACTGATGGAGCTAGAAACACAAGCATATTGTTAGGTATTACTGTTGGAGCTAGAAACACAAGCATATTGTTAGGTATTACTGTTGGAGCTAGAAACACAAGCATATTGTTAGGTATTACTGTTGGAGCTAGAAACACAAGCATATTGCTAGGTATTACTTTGGAGCTAGAAACACACGCATATTGTTAGGTATTACTGTTGGAGCTAGAAACACAAGCATATTGCTAGGTTTTACCGTTGGAGCTAGAAACACAAGCATATTGCTAGGTATTATTGTTGGAGCTAGAAACACAAGCATATTGTTAGGTATTACTGTACTGTTGGAGCTAGAAACACAAGCATATTGTTAGGTATTACTGTACTGTTGGAGCTAGAAACACAAGCATATTGTTCGGTATTACTGTACTGTTGGAGCTAGAAACACAAGCATATTGCTAGGTATTACTGTACTGTTGGAGCTAGAAACAGAAGCATATTGCTAGGAATTACTGTACTGTTGGAGCCAGAAACACAAGCATATTGTTAGGTATTACTGTACTGTTGGAGCTAGAAACACAAGCATATTGCTAGGAATTACTGTACTGTGGGAGCTAGAAACACAAGCATATTGCTAGGTATTACTCTACTGTTGGAGCTAGAAACACAAGCATATTGCTAGGAATTACTGTACTGTTGGAGCTAGAAACACAAGCATATTGCTAGGAATTACAGTACTGTTGGAGCCAGAAACACAAGCATATTGCTAGGTATTACTGTTGGAGCTAGAAACACAAGCATATTGTTAGGTATTACTGTTGGAGCTAGATACAAAAGCATATTGTTAGGTATTACTGTTGGAGCTAGAAACCCAAGCATATTGCTAGGTATTACTGATGGAGCTAGATACACAAGCATATTGCTAGGTATTACTGTAGGAGTTAGAAACACAAGCATATTGCTAGGTATTACTGTTGGAGCTAGAAACACAAGCATATTGTTAGGTATTACTGTTGGAGCTAGAAACACAAGCATATTGTTAGGTATTACTGTTGGAGCTAGAAACACAAGCATATTGTTAGGTATTACTGTTGGAGCTAGAAACACAAGCATATTGTTAGGTATTACTGTACTGTTGGAGCTAGAAACACAAGCATATTGTTAGGTATTACTGTTGGAGCTAGAAACACAAGCATATTGTTAGGTATTACTGTTGGAGCTAGAAACACAAGCATATTGTTAGGTATTACTGTTGGAGCTAGAAACACAAGCATATTGCTAGGTATTACTGTTGGAGCTAGACACACAAGTATATTGTTAGGTATTACTGTACTGTTGGAGCTAGAAACACAAGCATAGTGTTAGGTATTACTGTTGGAGCTAGAAACACAAGCATATTGTTAGGTATTACTGTTGGAGCTAGAAACACAAGCATATTGCTAGGTATTACTGTTGGAGCTAGACACACAAGCATATTGTTAGGTATTACTGTACTGTTGGAGCTAGAAACACAAGCATATTGTTAGGTATTACTGTTGGAGCTAGAAACACAAGAATATTGTTAGGTATTACTGTTGGAGCTAGAAACACAAGCATATTGCTAGGTATTACTGTTGGAGCTAGAAACACAAGCATATTGCTAGGTATTACTGTTGGAGCTAGAAACACAAGCATATTGCTAGGTATTACTGTTGGAGCTAGAAACACAAGCATATTGCTAGGTATTACTGTTGGAGCTAGAAACACACACATATTGTTAGGTATTACTGTTGGAGCTAGAAACACACGCATATTGTTAGGTATTACTGTTGGAGCTAGAAACACAAGCATATTGCTAGGTATTACCGTTGGAGCTAGAAACACAAGCATATTGCTAGGTATTACTGTTGGAGCTAGAAACACAAGCATATTGTTAGGTATTACTGTACTGTTGGAGCTAGAAACACAAGCATATTGTTAGGTATTACTGTACTGTTGGAGCTAGAAACACAAGCATATTGTTCGGTATTACTGTACTGTTGGAGCTAGAAACACAAGCATATTGCTAGGTATTACTGTACTGTTGGAGCTAGAAACAGAAGCATATTGCTAGGAATTACTGTACTGTTGGAGCCAGAAACACAAGCATATTGTTAGGTATTACTGTACTGTTGGAGCTAGAAACACAAGCATATTGCTAGGAATTACTGTACTGTTGGAGCTAGAAACACAAGCATATTGCTAGGTATTACTCTACTGTTGGAGCTAGAAACACAAGCATATTGCTAGGAATTACTGTACTGTTGGAGCTAGAAACACAAGCATATTGCTAGGAATTACAGTACTGTTGGAGCCAGAAACACAAGCATATTGCTAGGTATTACTGTTGGAGCTAGAAACACAAGCATATTGTTAGGTATTACTGTTGGAGCTAGAAACAAAAGCATATTGTTAGGTATTACTGTTGGAGCTAGAAACCCAAGCATATTGCTAGGTATTACTGATGGAGCTAGATACACAAGCATATTGCTAGGTATTACTGTAGGAGTTAGAAACACAAGCATATTGCTAGGTATTACTGTTGGAGCTAGAAACACAAGCATATTGTTAGGTATTACTGTTGGAGCTAGAAACACAAGCATATTGTTAGGTATTACTGTTGGAGCTAGAAACACAAGCATATTGTTAGGTATTACTGTTGGAGCTAGAAACACAAGCATATTGTTAGGTATTACTGTTGGAGCTAGAAACACAAGCATATTGTTAGGTATTACTGTTGGAGCTAGAAACACAAGCATATTGTTAGGTATTACTGTACTGTTGGAGCTAGAAACACAAGCATATTGTTAGGTATTACTGTTGGAGCTAGAAACACAAGCATATTGTTAGGTATTACTGTACTGTTGGAGCTAGAAACACAAGCATATTGTTAGGTATTACTGTTGGAGCTAGAAACACAAGCATATTGTTAGGTATTACTGTTGGAGCTAGAAACACAAGCATATTGTTAGGTATTACTGTTGGAGCTAGAAACACAAGCATATTGCTAGGTATTACTGTTGGAGCTAGACACACAAGTATATTGTTAGGTATTACTGTACTGTTGGAGCTAGAAACACAAGCATATTGTTAGGTATTACTGTTGGAGCTAGAAACACAAGCATATTTGTAACGGCTGTCGCTCTCCTCATCCTCAGATGAGGTGAGGAGAGAAGGATCTTCAGACCAAAACGCAGCATTTGGGAAATAAGCCATCTTTATTATAAATGAAAAACTGATGAAGATGGCAACACGAAAACAAACACTTTAACAAACTTACAAAATAAGAAAACGACGTAGAACGAAACCTGAACATAAACTCACATCAATAAACGTAAACTCACGGACAGGAACGTTACATCAAAACGCACGAACAGCCAAAAAGTTCCGTATGTGAATATACATCGAACACGAGAGACATCACAGGAGACAATCACCCACAAACAAACAGTGAGAACGCCCTACCTAAATATGACTCTTAATTAGAGGAAAACGCAAACCACCTGCCTCTAATCAAGAGCCATACCAGGTAACCCAAAACGATCATAGAAACAGATAACATAGACTGCCCACCCAAAACACATGCCCTGACCATAAACACATAAAAAACAACATAAAACAGGTCAGGACTGTTACAGAACCCCCCCCTCAAGGTGCGAACGCCGGGCGCACCAGCACAAAGTCCAGGGGAGGGTCTGGGTGGGCAGTTGACCACGGTGGTGGCTCCGGCTCTGGACGCTCTCCCCACACCACCATAGTCACTCCCCTCTTCTGTCTACCCCTTCCACTGACCACCCTAAAACTACCTTCCCCTAAATAAACGGCCAGTACCGGGACAAGGGGCAGCACCGGGACAAGGGGTAGCACCGGGACAAGGGGCAGCACCGGAACAAGGGGCAGCACCAGGATAAGGACCAGCACCGGAATAAGGGGCAGCACCGGGACAAGGGGCAGCACCGGGACAAGAGGCAGCACCGGGACAAGGGGCAGCACCGGGACAAGGGGCAGCACCGGGACAAGGGGCAGCACCGGGACAAGGGGCAGCACCGGGACAAGGGGCAGCACCGGGACAAGGGGCAGCACCGGGACAAGGGGCAGCACCGGGACAAGGGGCAGCACCGGGACAAGGGGCAGATCCCGGCTGAAGGACTCTGGCAGGTCCTGGCTGAGGGACTCTGGCAGGTCCTGTTTGGACGGCTCTGGCAGGTCCTGGCTGGACGGCTCTGGCAGGTCCTGGCTGGACGGCTCTGGCAGGACCTGGCTGGACGGCTCTGGCAGGACCTGGCTGGACGGCTCTCGATGCTCATGGCAGGCTGACGGCTCTCGACGCTCATGGCAGGCTGACGGCTCTCGACGCTCATGGCAGGCTGACGGCTCTCGACGCTCATGGCAGGCTGACGGCTCTCGACGCTCATGGCAGGCTGACGGCTCTCGACGCTCATGGCGCTCTGACGGCTCTGGCTGCTCATGGCGCTCTGACGGCTCTGGCTGCTCATGGCGCTCTGACGGCTCTGGCTGCTCATGGCGCTCTGGCGGCTCTGGCTGCTCATGGCGCTCTGGCGGCTCTGGCTGCTCATGGCTCGCTGGCGGCTCTGGCAGATCCTGTCTGGTTGGCGGCTCTGGCAGATCCTGTCTGGTTGGCGGCTCTGGCAGATCCTGTCTGGTTGGCGGCTCTGGCAGATCCTGTCTGGTTGGCGGCTCTGGCAGATCCTGTCTGGCTGACGGCTCTAGCGGCTCCTGTCTAGCTGACGGCTCTAGCGGCTCCTGTCTGGCGGATGGCTCTGTAGGCTCATGGCAGACGGGCGGCTTTGCAGGCTCATGGCAGACGGGCGGCTTTGCAGGCTCCTGGCAGACGGATGGCTCAGACGGCGCTGGGGAGACGGATGGCTCAGACGGCGCTGGGGAGACGGATGGCTCAGACGGCGCTGGGGAGACGGATGGCTCAGATGGCGCTGGGGAGACGGATGGCTCAGATGGCGCTGGGGAGACGGATGGCTCTGGCCGGATACGGTGCACTGTAGACCTGGTGCGTGGTGCCGGAACTGGAGGCACCGGGCTAAGGATAAGCACCTTCCTACTAGTGCGGGGAGCAGGGACAGGGCACACTGTATTCTCAAAGCCCACTCTATAACTGATGCGTGGTACCGGCACTGGTGACGCCGGGCTGAGGACAAGCACATCAGGATTAGTAGGGGGAGAAGATACAGTTTGTACAGGGCTCTGGAGACGCACTGGTAGCTTAGTGTGTGGGGCCGGAACTGGAGGCACCGGGCTAGATACACGCACTACAGGGAGAGTGCGTGGAGGAGGAACAGGGCTCAGGATACGCACTGGTAGCCTAGTGCGTAGTGTAGACACTGTAGGTACTAGGCTGGGGCGGGGAGGTGGTGCCGGAAATACCGGACCGTGGAGGCGTACTGGCTCTCTTGAGCATTGAGCCTGCCCAACCTTACCTGGTTGAATGCTCCCGGTTGCCCGACCAGTGCGGGGAGGTGGAATAACCCGCACCGGGCTATGTAGGCGAACCGGGGAAACCATGCGTAAGGCCGGTGCCATGTATGCCGGCCCGAGGAGACGCACTGGAGACCAGACGCGTTGAGCCGGCCTCATGACACCTGGCTCAATACCCAATCTAGCCCTACCAGTGCGGGGAGGTGGAATAACCCGCACTGGGCTATGCACTCGTACAGGAGACACCGTGCGCTCTACTGCGTAACACGGCGCCTGCCCGTACTCCCGCTCTCCACGGTAAGCCTGGGAAGTGGGCGCAGGTCTCCTACCTGCCCTTGGCCCACTACCTCCTAGCCCCCCCCCAAGAAATTTTTGGGAATTACTTACGGGCTTTTTTGGCTTCCGTGCCAGACGCGTTCCCTCATAGCTCCGGTTCCTCTCCCCGGTAGCCTCTGCTCTCCTCAGTGCCTCCACCTGTTCCCATGGGAGGCGATCCCTACCAGCCAGGATCTCCTCCCAAGTGTAGCAACCCTTTCCGTCCAATACATCGTCCCATGTCCATTGCTCCTTTCTCTCCTGTCCCTTACTCCGTTTAGTTTTCCCTTGCCGCTTGGTCTTAGCGTGGTGGGTGATTCTGTAACGGCTGTTGCTCTCCTCATCCTCAGATGAGGTGAGGAGAGAAGGATCTTCAGACCAAAACGCAGCATTTGGGAAATAAGCCATCTTTATTATAAATGAAAAACTGATGAAGATGGCAACACGAAAACAAACACTTTAACAAACTTACAAAATAAGAAAACGACGTAGAACGAAACCTGAACATAAACTCACATCAATAAACGTAAACTCACGGACAGGAACGTTACATCAAAACGCACGAACAGCCAAACAGTTCCGTATGTGAATATACATCGAACACGAGAGACATCACAGGAGACAATCACCCACAAACAAACAGTGAGAACGCCCTACCTAAATATGACTCTTAATTAGAGGAAAACGCAAACCACCTGCCTCTAATCAAGAGCCATACCAGGTAACCCAAAACCAACATAGAAACAGATAACATAGACTGCCCACCCAAAACACATGCCCTGACCATAAACACATAAAAAACAACATAAAACAGGTCAGGACTGTTACAATATTGTTAGGTATTACTGTTGGAGCTAGAAACACAAGCATATTGCTAGGTATTACTGTTGGAGCTAGACACAAGCATATTGTTAGGTATTACTGTACTGTTGGAGCAAGAAATACAAGCATATTGTTAGGTATTACTGTTGGAGCTAGAAACACAAGCATATTGTTAGGTATTACTGTTGGAGCTAGAAACACAAGCATATTGCTAGGTATTACTGTTGGAGCTAGAAACACAAGCATATTGCTAGGTATTACTGTTGGAGCTAGAAACACAAGCATATTGCTAGGTATTACTTTGGAGCTAGAAACACACGCATATTGTTAGGTATTACTGTACTGTTGGAGCTAGAAACACAAGCATATTGTTAGGTATTACTGTACTGTTGGAGATAGAAACACAAGCATATTGTTCGGTATTACTGTACTGTTGGAGCTAGAAATACAAGCATATTGCTAGGTATTACTGTACTGGTGGAGCTAGAAACATAAGCATATTGCTAGGAATTACTGTACTGTTGGAGCCAGAAACACAAGCATATTGCTAGGTATTACTCTACTGTTGGAGCTAGAAACACAAGCATATTGCTAGGTATTACTGTTGGAGCTAGAAACACAAGCATATTGTTAGGTATTACTGTTGGAGCTAGAAACACAAGCATATTGTTAGGTATTACTGTTGGAGCTAGAAACCCAAGCATATTGCTAGGTATTACTGATGGAGCTAGAAACACAAGCAAATTGTTAGGTATTACTGTTGGAGCCAGAAGCACAAACATATTGCTAGGTTTTACTGTTGGAGCTAGAAACACAAGCATATTGTTAGGTATTACTGTTGGAGCTAGAAACACAAGCATATTGCTAGGTATTACTGTTGGAGCTAGAAACACAAGTATATTGTTAGGTATTACTGTACTGTTGGAGCTAGAAACACAAGCATATTGTTAGGTATTACTGTTGGAGCTAGAAACACAAGCATATTGTTAGGTATTACTGTTGGAGCTAGAAACACAAGCATATTGTTAGGTATTACTGTTGGAGCTAGAAACACAAGCATATTGCTAGGTATTACTGTTGGAGCTAGAAACACAAGCATATTGCTAGGTATTACTGTTGGAGCTAGAAACACAAGCATATTGCTAGGTATTACTGTTGGAGCTAGAAACACACGCATATTGTTAGGTATTACTGTACTGTTGGAGCTAGAAACACAAGCATATTGTTAGGTATTACTGTACTGTTGGAGCTAGAAACACAAGCATATTGTTCGGTATTACTCTACTGTTGGAGCTAGAAACACAAGCATATTGCTAGGTATTACTGTTGGAGCTAGAAACACAAGCATTTTGTTAGGTATTACTGTTGGAGCCAGAATCACAAACATATTGCTAGGTTTTACTGTTGGAGCTAGAAACACAAGCATATTGTTAGGTATTACTGTTGGAGCTAGAAACACAAGCATATTGTTAGGTATTACTGTTGGAGCCAGAAGCACAAACATATTGTTAGGTATTACTGTTGGAGCTAGAAACCCAAGCATATTGCTAGGTATTACTGATGGAGCTAGAAACACAAGCATATTGTTAGGTATTACTGTTGGAGCCAGAAGCACAAACATATTGCTAGGTTTTACTGTTGGAGCTAGAAACACAAGCATATTGTTAGGTATTACTGTTGGAGCTAGAAACACAAGCATATTGCTAGGTATTACTGTTGGAGCTAGAAACACAAGTATATTGTTAGGTATTACTGTACTGTTGGAGCTAGAAACACAAGCATATTGTTAGGTATTACTGTTGGAGCTAGAAACACAAGCATATTGTTAGGTATTACTGTTGGAGCTAGAAACACAAGCATATTGTTAGGTATTACTGTTGGAGCTAGAAACACAAGCATATTGCTAGGTATTACTGTTGGAGCTAGAAACACAAGCATATTGCTAGGTATTACTGTTGGAGCTAGAAACACAAGCATATTGCTAGGTATTACTGTTGGAGCTAGAAACACACGCATATTGTTAGGTATTACTGTACTGTTGGAGCTAGAAACACAAGCATATTGTTAGGTATTACTGTACTGTTGGAGCTAGAAACACAAGCATATTGTTCGGTATTACTCTACTGTTGGAGCTAGAAACACAAGCATATTGCTAGGTATTACTGTTGGAGCTAGAAACACAAGCATTTTGTTAGGTATTACTGTTGGAGCCAGAATCACAAACATATTGCTAGGTTTTACTGTTGGAGCTAGAAACACAAGCATATTGTTAGGTATTACTGTTGGAGCTAGAAACACAAGCATATTGTTAGGTATTACTGTTGGAGCCAGAAGCACAAACATATTGCTAGGTTTTACTGTTGGAGCTAGAAACACAAGCATTTTGCTAGGTATTACTGTTGGAGCTAGAAACACAAGCATATTGTTAGGTATTACTGTTGGAGCCAGAAGCACAAACATATTGCTAGGTTTTACTGTTGGAGCTAGAAACACAAGCATTTTGCTAGGTATTATTGTTGGAGTTAGAAACACAAGCATATTGCTAGGTATTACTGTTGGAGTTAGAAACACAAGCATATTGCTAGGTATTACTGTTGGAGCTAGAAACACAAGCATATTGCTACACCTGTGGTAACATCTGCAAATCTTTGTTTGCAAACAATGCACTTATTTGAATTATAAACTGTAGGCCAGTCTCTTTTCTATGTGTGACTACATTACTGATGTGCAACCACTATACCCTGTTCTCTCAACGAATGCAGGCTGCCCAGGGATTAGCTGTACTATGCTGCGTATGATGGGTGCCTCTTGACTCTGCTTCCTAGTTGAGCTGAGCTTTCTGGGGTTTGGGACAGAGTAAACGAGGGTAATATATTCCCACGGGTCGGTGCTTAGAGAGGCTGGATCTCTCACACACACACACACGCACGCACGCACGCACGCACGCACGCACGCACGCACGCACGCACGCACACACACACACACACACACACACACACACACACACACACACACATCCTCATCCTCATCCTTGTGGTACATAATGTATGTGGATGTGTGTTTCTCCCCTGAGGGCAGTAGGCTGACGCCCCTATGTGTGTGTGTGTGTGTGTGTGTGTGTGTGTGTGTGTGTGTGTGTGTGTGTGTGGCCCTGTATTTCTTTCTGGTGGGCAGTATGCTGCGGGTGCGTAGAAGGACATTTCCAGCCATCGACTGGTTCAATGCTTGGCCACAGGAGGCGCTGGAGTCTGTTCCTACAGGAGGTCGACAACATCGAGATGATGCGCACATACAGGCACACAAAAACAGAAACACACTATCACTAATTTCCCAGAACTGACAGAGTCAGTGCGAACATACTATACTCCTCACGTCCTTTCTCCTCTCTCTTCGCTTCCTCTCTCCTCAAGTCCTCTCTCCTCACGTACTCTCTCCTCACATACTCGCTCCTCTCTCCTCGCCTCCTCACAACCCATTGGAGGAGAAGGGCAATGAGAGGAGAGAGAGTAGGTTGGAGCATAGATGAGCTGACACCACAGGATGTATCTGGGAAACGATCTGGGAAATGATCAGGGCCGCACACGTGTGTGTGTATGTGTGTGTGTGGTTCCTAGACCTTCCTGTGTCAGTGTAGAGTTGTGTGGGCGAACAATGCTGTTATACTTTTTACAATGAACCCACACACACACCTCCTCTCCTCTTGTCTCTCTGACACTAATCTCTGTGGGAGACTACACTCTTACAAAAAAGGGTTCCAAAGGGTTCTTCAGCTGGCCCCATAGAAGAACCCATTTTGGTTCCAGGTATAACCTTTTTGGTTTCAGGTAGAATCATTTTGGGTTCCATGTAGTACTCTCTGTGGAAAGTGTTCTACATGGAACCCAAAAAGGGTTTTACTTGGAACCAAAGGGGTTCTGCCTGGAACCAATAAGGGTTCTTCAAAGGGTTCTTCTATGGGGACAGTCAAAGAACCCTTTTAGGTGAGGGTTCTAGTGTCATCTCTACCTGACAGGGAGCTGGATAAATGTCTCCTCTACCTGACAGGGAGCTGGATAAACATCTCCTCTACCTGACAGGGAGCTGGATAAACATCTCCTCTACCTGACAGGGAGCTGGATAAACATCTCCTCTACCTGACAGGGAGCTGGATAAACATCTCCTCTACCTGACAGGGAGCTGGATAAACGTCTCCTCTACCTGACAGGGAGCTGGATAAACATCTCCTCTACCTGACAGGGGGCTGGATAAACGTCTCCTCTACCTGACAGGGAGCTGGATAAACATCTCCTCTACCTGACAGGGAGCTGGATAAACATCTCCTCTACCTGACAGGGAGCTGGATAAATGTCTCCTCGATAAACATCTCCTCTACCTGACAGGGAGCTGGATAAACATCTCCTCTACCTGACAGGGAGCTGGATAAACGTCTCCTCTACCTGACAGAGAACCGGATAAATGTCTCCTCTACCTGACAGGGAACTGGATAAATGTCTCCTCTACCTGACAGGGAGCTGGATAAACGTCTCCTCTACCTGACAGGGAACCGGATAAATGTCTCCTCTACCTGACAGGGAGCTGGATAAACGTCTCCTCTACCTGACAGAGAACCGGATAAATGTCTCCTCTACCTGACAGGGAACTGGATAAATGTCTCCTCTACCTGACAGGGAGCTGGATAAACGTCTCCTCTACCTGACAGGGAACCGGATAAACATCTCCTCTACCTGACAGGGAGCTGGATAAACATCTCCTCTACCTGACAGGGAGCTGGATAAACATCTCCTCTACCTGACAGGGAGCTGGATAAACGTCTCCTCTACCTGACAGGGAGCTGGATAAACGTCTCCTCTACCTGACAGGGAACCGGATAAACGTCTCCTCTACCTGACAGGGAACCGGATAAACGTCTCCTCTACCTGACAGGGAACCGGATAAACATCTCCTCTACCTGACAGGGAGCCGGATAAACATCTCCTCTACCTGACAGGGAGCTGGATAAACATCTCCTCTACCTGACAGGGAGCTGGATAAACGTCTCCTCTACCTGACAGGGAGCTGGATAAACGTCTCCTCTACCTGACAGGGAACCGGATAAACGTCTCCTCTACCTGACAGGGAACCGGATAAACGTCTCCTCTACCTGACAGGGAACCGGATAAACGTCTACTCTACCTGACAGGGAACCGGATAAACGTCTCCTCTACCTGACAGGGAGCTGGATAAACATCTCCTCTACCTGACAGGGAGCTGGATAAACATCTCCTCTACCTGACAGGGAGCTGGATAAACATCTCCTCTACCTGACAGGGAGCTGGATAAACATCTCCTCTACCTGACAGGGAACCGGATAAACATCTCCTCTACCTGACAGGGAGCTGGATAAACGTCTCCTCTACCTGACAGGGAGCTGGATAAACGTCTCCTCTACCTGACAGGGAACCGGATAAACATCTCCTCTACCTGACAGGGAACCGGATAAACATCTCCTCTACCTGACAGGGAGCTGGATAAACGTCTCCTCTACCTGACAGGGAACTGGATAAACGTCTCCTCTACCTGACAGGGAGCTGGATAAACATCTCCTCTACCTGACAGGGAACCGGATAAACATCTCCTCTACCTGACAGGGAACCGGATAAAATAAAAAAAGCAGGTTCTATTTTTCTTAATGGATGATGAAGGGAAAATAGTTCAGCTTTTATTAAAGCCACGTTTCTATGTTCTGAAAACATGATTTGATTGAGTTCTAGTGTGCTAGTGTTCTATTGTGCTAGTGTTCTATTGTGCTAGTGTTCTATTGTGCTAGTGTTCTAGTGTGCTAGTGTTCTATTGTGCTAGTGTTCCAGTGTAATAGTGTTCTAGTGTTCTAGTGTGCTAGTGTGCTAGTGTTCTATTGTGCTAGTGTTCTAGTGTGCTAGTGTTCTATTGTGCTAGTGTGCTAGTGTGCTAGTGTTCTATTGTGCTAGTTTTCTATTGCGCTAGTGTTCTATTGTGCTAGTGGGCTATTGTGCTAGTGTTCTATTGTGCTAGTGGGCTATTGTGCTAGTGTGCTAGTGTTCTATTGTGCTAGTGTGCTAGTGTTCTAGTGTTCTAGTGTTCTATTGTGCTAGTGTGCTAGTGTTCTAGTATTCTAGTGTGCTAGTGTGCTAGTGTGCTAGTGTTCTAGTGTGCTAGTGTTCTATTGTGCTAGTGTTCTATTGTGCTAGTGTGCTAGTGTGCTAGTGTTCTGGTGTTCTAGTGTTCTAGTGTTCTAGTGTGCTAGTGTTCTAGTGTGCTAGTGTGCTAGTGTTCTAGTGTGCTAGTGTTCTAGTGTGCTAGTGTTCTAGTGTGCTAGTGTGCTAGTGTTATAGTGTGCTAGTGTGCTAGTGTTCTAGTGGTCTAGTGTGCTAGTGTGCTAGTGTTCTAGTGTGCTAGTGTGCTAGTGTGCTAGTGTTCTAGTGTGCTAGTGTGCTAGTGTGCTAGTGTTCTAGTGGTCTAGTGTGCTAGTGTGCTAGTGTTCTAGTGTTCTAGTGTGCTAGTGTGCTAGTGTTCTAGTGTGCTAGTGTGCTAGTGGTCTAGTGTGCTAGTGTGCTAGTGTGCTAGTGTGCTAGTGTGCTAGTGTGCTAGTGTTCTAGTGTTCTAGTGTGCTAGTGTTCTAGTGGTCTAGTGTTCTAGTGTTCTAGTGTGCTAGTGTGCTGGTGTTCTAGTGTGCTAGTGTGCTAGTGTTCTAGTGTGCTAGTGTGCTAGTGGTCTAGTGTTCTAGTGTGCTAGTGTGCTAGTGTGCTAGTGTTCAAGTGTTCTAGTGTTCTAGTGTGCTAGTGTTCTAGTGTTCTAGTGTGCTAGTGTGCTAGTGTTCTAGTGGTCTAGTGTGCTAGTGTTCTAGTGTTCTAGTGTGCTAGTGTTCTAGTGGTCTAGTGTTCTAGTGTTCTAGTGTGCTAGTGTGCTAGTGTGCTAGTGTTCTAGTGTGCTAGTGTGCTAGTGTTCTAGTGTGCTAGTGTGCTAGTGGTCTAGTGTTCTAGTGTGCTAGTGTGCTAGTGTGCTAGTGTGCTAGTGTTCAAGTGTTCTAGTGTTCTAGTGTGCTAGTGTTCTAGTGTTCTAGTGTGCTAGTGTGCTAGTGTTCTAGTGGTCTAGTGTTCTAGTGTGCTAGTGTTCTAGTGTTCTAGTGTATCTGTCCCAGACTCCTAGACTCCCAGCCCTATGAACTGGTGCTGTAGGGGGAAACAACTCTCCTATAAATGAGATCTTGGAAATAACTAGGTTTGTTTAGTCCCACATGGACTCATCTTCCATAAATGGAGGGAGGGAAGATATCTATCAGGATTTGAATTGATAAAGACAACATACCTTGTCTAGAAGCTAGGGTATCATGTGTGGGTAGGTGGTAGCCTTATACACAGTGGTACATGTATACAGAGAGCTGTCCAAATGTAGAGGAATTGCACTGTTTACCTCACAAACACTCTCCCTCACTCTCGCCATCCCTCTCCGTCTTGCACATTGTCTCTCTTTCTCTCCCTCTCTATTCCCCCCCCACACGTTCTCTCTCCTCCCTCTCTCCTCTCTCTGCTCCCCCTCCATCTCGCTCTATGTATCCACCCCACCCATCACGGAAGGTTCACTTGGTGGTCGTCTGGTTCTGTCTGGGTTGATTTCGTAGGCATCAGGACCCAACAGAGACATCTTCTACACAACACTGCTCAGTTCTCTCACGTCAAGTTTAGTTAACTAGCTCACGGAAAAACAAAAGTCACTCTGTGTTTTATTTCCCCTGTGCAACGTTTTGATGAAATCAGACAGTAATGTAGAACACGTACGCTTTCTGTGGGAATTGTAAGTGGTTTGGTGTGTTTCAGTTGGTAGAGCATGGCACTTGCAACAGCAGGGTTGTCTGGGTTCGATTCCCACGGGGGACCAGTAAAAAAAAAAGTATGAAAATGTGTGCACTCACTACTGTAAGTTGCTCTGGATAAGAGCATCTGCTAAATAACTAAAATGTAAAATAACTTTTCTAGAGCTAAGGCTATCAATTATGAATAGTTATTTCTCCATTCCCTTTTTGTTCATTTTTTCCTGCTTTGACTGCTTTTCAATGTAATAGATCAAAAGGCTATTAATGATAGAATGATGTCAGTTCTGAGGGTTGGATTTTTAAAGGTTTGGTCCTGTAAAAACATTTATTTAAACTCATCTATTTATCTTCTTTCTTCGTCGCTTTCGGAGAGATTCTTTTTTTTAAAAATATAATTATCATTCTGTTTCAATGATAGTAAAACTAATATGTGTCACGTTCCTGACCTGTTTTTCCTTTTTCTTGTGTTTATTTAGTTGGTCAGGGCGTGAGTTGGGGTGGGTTGTCGAGGTGTTATTTTCTATGTTGGGGTTTTTGTGTTCGGCCGGGTATGATTCTCAATCAGAGACAGCTGTCAATCGTTGTCCCTGATTGAGAATCATACTTAGGCAGCCTGTGATTCACGTGGTTTTTGTGGGTGTTTGTATCTCGTGTCTGTGTTCGTACCACACGGGACTGTTTGCGGTTTTGTCACGTTTGTTGTTTTGTATATTAAGTGTTCAGTCTACGTGAATGTAAAGATGACCACTTTCCACTCTGCATATTGGTCTGATCCTTCTCGCCTCTCCTCCTCGTCCGAGGAGGAGGATTACGACAACCGTTACAATATGATCAAAGAAAGGAACACCAACCGAAACAAATTAGCTGTCACTCAAACCTGCTGGAGAGATTCTATTGGTCAATAACAGATTCATTATGTGCGTGTAATATACACATTGATTTCTACAGCCTTCTCTCGTTTCATCACAGATGTCATAGAAGACGTCATGCTCCACTTGTAACAATCAAAGATAGAAGAATCAACCAAACCTCAACCCTGACCTCTGTGACCTTTGCCATGACTTCTGCCCACTCCTATTCTCTCCTGCGATAGGTGGACAGCCTGAAGGCCCAGCTGGCTGCCCAGGAGTTGGAGTTGAAAGAATGGAACGCTGGTAGTTTCAGTGATGGAGGCGAATCGCGTAAGTAGATACTAAAGTGCCCAAAGAGTTTTGTCATGTTATGTTGCTAGTAGATGATACAAAAAACACTAAGATAGCAAACTATCTAAGTGCACCGGGCCATGCAAAACGAACTAGCCCACTCTGATCTAGCGTTGTGTTGGAATAAGCTAGCAAGCTATCTAAGTGCACCGGGCCATGCAAAACGAACTAGCCCACTCTGATCTAGCGTTGTGTTGGAATAAGCTAGCAAGCTGCAACAACTCCATCAAGACTGCATGTTTTGCAGAAATGAATAGTCAGATACCAATTAAATGAATGTCATTGTTTATTTCAAGACACGTCTTTATTTTTGCTGAACTGCCTTATCTTTATTAGCCAATATAACTTGCCGGATGTCATGGTAACCAATGGCTGTATAATTATCGTTTTGGCTGCATTCTACTCACCGCTATGCAAATGCACATGAGGTGTTAAACGCAATTTAGAAGCGTTCATTCAATAAAATAAAAAAATCACATTGATCTGTCAAATGTGTTACTGTCACGTTCCTGACCTATTTATGTTAGTTTTTGTGTGTTAGTTGGTCAGGACGTGAGGTTGGGTGGGCATTCTATGTTATCTGTTTCTATGTTGGTTTCGGTTTGCCTGGTATGGCTCTTGATTAGAGGCAGGTGGTTTGCGTTTGCCGCTAATTAAGAGTCATATTTAGGTAGGGCATTCTCACTGTTTGTTTGTGGGTGATTGTCTCCTGTGTCCGTATGTTATGTTCGTACCACATGGGACTGTAGCGTTTGTTTGTTTCGTTTTCGTTTCGATGTCGTCTGTTTCCTGTACGTAAGTTTATGTTTAGTTATGTAAGTTTATGTTCAGGTCTCGTTAACGTCGTTTTGTTATTTTGTAAGTTGGAAAGTGTTTTGTATTTGTTTTCGTGTGCCATCGTAATTTATAATAAAGATGGCTTATTTCCCTGAGCCTGCGTTTTGGTCTGAAGATCCTTCTCTCCTCACCTCGTCCGAGGATGAGGAGAGCGTCACCCGTTACAGAATCACCCACCAACACGCTAAGACCAAGCGGCAAGGGAAAACGAAACGGAGTAAGGGACAGGAGAGAAAGGAGCAATGGACATGGGACGAGGTTTTGGATGGAAAGGGTTGCTACACTTGGGAGGAGATCCTAGCTGGTAGAGATCGCCTCCCATGGGAACAGCTGGAGGCACTGAGGAGAGCGGAGGCTACCGGAGAGAGGAACCGGAGCTATGAGGGAACGCGTCTGGCACGGAAGCCGAAAAAGCCCGTAAGTAATTCCCCAAAATTTCTTGGGGGGGGGGCTAGGAGGTGGTGGGCCAAGGGCAGGTAGGAGACCTGCGCCCACTTCCCAGGCTTACCGTGGAGAGCGGGAGTACGGGCAGGCGCCGTGTTACGCAGTAGAGCGCACGGTGTCTCCTGTACGAGTGCATAGCCCAGTGCGGGTTATTCCACCTCCCCGCACTGGTAGGGCTAGATTGAGTATTGAGCCAGGTGTCATGAGGCCGGCTCAACGCGTCTGGTCTCCAGTGCGTCTCCTCGGGCCGGCATACATGGCACCTGCCTTACGCATGGTTTCCCCGGTTCGCCTACATAGCCCGGTGCGGGTTATTCCACCTCCCCGCACTGGTCGGGCAATCGGGAGTATTCAACCAGGAAAGGTTGGGCAAGCTCAATGCTCAAGAGTGCCAGTACGCCTCCACGGTCCGGTATTTCCGGCACCACCTCCCCGCCCCAGCCTAGTACCTACAGTGTATACACTACGCACTAGGCTACCAGTGCGTATCCTGAGCCCTGTTCCTCCTCCACGCACTCTCCCTGTAGTGCGTGTATCTAGCCCGGTGCCTCCAGTTCCGGCCCCACGCACTAAGCTACCAGTGCGTCTCCAGAGCCCTGTACACACTGTATATTCTCCCCCTACTAATCCTGATGTGCTTGTCCTCAGCCCGGCGTCACCAGTGCCGGTACCACGCATCAGGGATAGAGAAGGCTTTGAGAATACAGTGTGCCCTGTCCCTGCTCCCCGCACTAGTAGGAAGGTGCTTGTCATTAGCACGGTGCCTCCAGTTCCGGCACCACGCACCAGGTCTACAGTGCGCCATATCCGGCCAGAGCCATCCGTCTCCCCAGCGCCATCTGAGCCATCCGTCTCCCCAGCGTCATCTGAGCCATCCGTCTCCCCAGCGCCATCTGAGCCATCCGTCTCCCCAGCGCCATCTGAGCCATCCGTCTCCCCAGCGCCGTCTGAGCCATCCGTCTGCCAGGAGCCTGCAAAGCCGCCCGTCTGCCATGAGCCTGCAAAGCCGCCCGTCTGCCATGAGCCTACAGAGCCGTCAGCCAGACAGGAGCCGCTAGAGCCGTCAGCCAGACAGGAGCCGCTAGAGCCGTCAGCCAGACAGGATCTGCCAGAGCCGCCAACCAGACAGGATCTGCCAGAGCCGCCAACCAGACAGGATCTGCCAGAGCCGCCAACCAGACAGGATCTGCCAGAGCCGCCAACCAGACAGGATCTGCCAGAGCCGCCAACCAGACAGGATCTGCCAGAGCCGCCAACCAGACAGGATCTGCCAGAGCCGCCAGCGAGCCATGAGCAGCCAGAGCCGCCAGCGAGCCATGAGCAGCCAGAGCCGTCAGAGCGCCATGAGCAGCCAGAGCCGTCAGAGCGCCATGAGCAGCCAGAGCCGTCAGAGCGCCATGAGCGTCGAGAGCCGTCAGAGCGCCATGAGCGTCGAGAGCCGTCAGCCTGCCATGAGCGTCGAGAGCCGTCAGCCTGCCATGAGCGTCGAGAGCCGTCAGCCTGCCATGAGCGTCGAGAGCCGTCAGCCTGCCATGAGCGTCGAGAGCCGTCAGCCTGCCATGAGCGTCGAGAGCCGTCAGCCAGCCATGAGCATCGAGAGTCGTCAGTCAGCCATGAGCTGCCCTTCAGCCTGAAAAGGCTAGATACCCAGAACTGCCCATCAGTCCAGAGCTGTCTCTCTGTCCGGAGCTGCCTTTCAGTCCGGAGTTGCCCCTCTATCCTGATCTCCCTCTCTATCTTTATCTACCTCTATAGTCTTATCTATCCCTCTGTCTTGGTTTATCTCTCTGTCCCGGTATTGTCATTATTAGATATGTTATTAGGAGGATTTTGTGGGGGAAGTAAGAGGGTGGACATTCTTGAAGGGAGGGGGCTAGGATGGATTATGGTGGGGTGGGAACCGCGCCCGGAGCCTGAGCCACCACCGTGGTTAGATGCCCACCCAGACCCTCCCCTAGACTTTGTGCTGGTGCGTCCGGAGTTCGCACCTTGTGGGGGGGGTACTGTCACGTTCCTGACCTATTTATGTTAGTTTTTGTGTGTTAGTTGGTCAGGACGTGAGGTTGGGTGGGCATTCTATGTTATCTGTTTCTATGTTGGTTTCGGTTTGCCTGGTATGGCTCTTGATTAGAGGCAGGTGGTTTGCGTTTGCCGCTAATTAAGAGTCATATTTAGGTAGGGCATTCTCACTGTTTGTTTGTGGGTGATTGTCTCCTGTGTCCGTATGTTATGTACGTACCACATGGGACTGTAGCGTTTGTTTGTTTCGTTTTCGTTTCGATGTCGTCTGTTTCCTGTACGTAAGTTTATGTTTAGTTATGTAAGTTTATGTTCAGGTCTCGTCAACGTCGTTTTGTTATTTTGTAAGTTGGAAAGTGTTTTGTATTTGTTTTCGTGTGCCATCGTAATTTATAATAAAGATGGCTTATTTCCCTGAGCCTGCGTTTTGGTCTGAAGATCCTTCTCTCCTCACCTCGTCCGAGGATGAGGAGAGCGTCACCCGTTACAGTTACTTGATTTCAGACAAAGGTTGAATGAACCAAAAGGTAATTTTGGAACATAACAATCATAAAAAAACACTTCAGATGAACAACTGTAAGGCTGTGGTAGATGAGGAGGAACAGAAGTCTGAACTATACAGATGTAAGATCTTAATATGGCCCATTTCGTCACAGGGGGAAAATAATCCTGCAGCAGGACGATTTGAATGTATATTTGTAGGCTATACAAGACTGGTGTTTGTAGGCTATACAAGACTGCATGACCACTGGGTGTCAGTTCAAGTAGCCTATGTAAGCTACATGCAGGCTACAGCACGTCTCGTGTGAATTCTTATGTGGATTATAATACATTGACAATATTTTTAGTGGGAAGATGTATTTTTCATTCCGTTTTATTGGATAATTGTTTTATTTTATGTTCAAGACAAGCAATACGCAGAATACAATAGTGGTTGTCTTAGAGCCTGTGTGGTCCAGTAGTTACAGCTGCTGACCTTGGCACTCACCTGCCAGAGGGTTTGAATCTGGACCATAACTGCCCTTTACATTTTTGGAGACACTAGTACTTTTCTAGTTACGCTCTTTGGGCTGTACTTGTACTCTTACTCAAGTAATTTCTGAAGGAAGTAACTTACTTTTTACTTTGCTACATTTTAGCAAATCACTTCAGTTACATAGACGTATATTATTTTGTCGTCTCTGTCAGATGAAAACCTCAACTCCAAATTTTGTGATTATATATTTTTTTATATGAATCAATAATATTGGTTCCCTTTTAAGTTTGTATTAAAATTTCACGACCCCTTGACCAATTACATGTATTCAAAATTGCTTGTCATCAAAACTCTTAAGTCCATTGGCTCTCAAAGTTGTCTGTCAAACCTCGTATCTCTCACCATGGCTCTTGAAGTGAACGCACATCTTCACTTCTGATGGTTTTTTGTTCCTGGGTTCTTAGCAATAATCAGAGAAAAGTTGCACTTTAATTACCTCCTGCCTTTGTAATATTATATATTTCTGGAGTAGGATAAGTGTTTCTAAGATATAATTATGCTGTTGAAATTGTGTTTTGAGGGCGAGTGCAAATAAAATGGCTAGGTAGCGAACTAGCTAGCTAGTTCGGGTTTGGCTAACCCGGAATCTGATTAAATTTAATCTCCTGTTTTTAGCTCCCCATAACGCATCACCGTGGGCAAACTACCTGCCCTCCATGACACCTACAGCACCTGATGTCACAGGAAGGCCCAAAAGATCATCAAGGATATCAACCACCCGAGCCACTGCCTGTTCACACCGCCACCATCCAGAAGGTGAGGTCAGCACAGTTGCATCAAAGCTGGGACCAAGAGACTGAAAAACAGCTTCTATCTCAAGGCCATCAGACTGCTAAACAGCCATCACTAACTCAGAGAGGCTGCTGCCTACATTGAGACCCAATCACTGGCCACATAAATTGATCACTAGTCACTTTATACAATGCACTCTAAATAATGCCACTTTAATAATGTTCACATATCTTACATTACTCATATCACATGTATATACTGTATTTTATATTGTCTATTGCACCTTCGCCATCACTCATCCATAGAGTTACATGTACATATTCTCATTCACCCCTTTAGATTTGTGTGCATTAGGTAGTTGTTGGGGAATTGCTAGATTACTTGTTAGATATTACTGTTAGATATTATTGTTAGATATTTCTGCATTGTCGGAACTAGAAGCACAAGCATTTTGCTAGTGAGTGAACGAGGGAACAGATTAATCAGATGTGCGTGGCAATAGCTAACTATCTATCACATTAGGTTGCCACTAGATAAGCTGGCTAAACTAGCTAGCTAGCTGCAGTGTCAACCATGTAGCTGGCTAAAGTTAGCTAGATCAGTCCACCGCAGCATCCTCCCACTCTGTTGCTCTCTCTCACTCTCTGTGTGTCTAAATGTCATTCTGTTTTTATGACAAGGCCTATAAGCACATCTGTATTATAGTCAGTGAATCATCTCAGAAAGCTTTTTGTGCTATATACTGCAAATTAAGTGTTTTTAAATACCAACTATATGTATCTGTCTTTGCAGATATCTATTTGCATGTTGTTACAACTCTCTACAAACCAGTAATATAACATTTGAAATGTCTATATTGCTCTGAACCTTTTGTGTGTATAGTGTTTAATGTTAATTTCTGATTGTTTATTTCAAATTTGATCCATTTCACTTGCTTTGGATCTTGTCATGCCAATAAAGCCCCTTGAATTGATCTGTATTTAATGACGAGATGCTCATGTCTCTGCCCTAATAATGGTAGTTGTCCCAAAGGCAGGAAGGCAGTCGAACAGTTTCTGTCTGCATATTAGTCACATAGAAAGCCATTGGACTTATTCTGGCGGGAGTGAGCCCTCTTGTCTCTTTGTCTCTGACTTAGTCCTGCTTGCAACCAAAGTCTTTAAAGATATGTTCGCACCCTGGTTGGTGTTGTCACAGGAACAGTGAAGTTCTTTTTGAATAGGCTAAGGGCGATTTGTATGTTTGACAAGCATTCCGTACAATAGAAATTATGTATTTCCTCGTTTACCAAGGAAAATCTACTGTGGCAATTTACCCAACAATTTGTTTGAATAGACACTAATGCTGGTGTAGCCTACTGACTGTTATTATTTTATTAATTCTGTTATCCTGGTATGGTAATTTCTTAACAAGGATTGTCCATATTTGATTTTTTTTACTACATCAAGTCAATCAGGGGGATTTAGTTATTTGTACCAGAAGGGCATGGGCCAGAATCGACAGCGACAATGTAGGTGCACACTGAATGTAGCTACCCTAAACGCTAGACCACCCCAGGCCATGACTGAACTCCATTTTGACAGTTCATTCGAAACCATAGTTATAAACTCAGCAAAAAAAGAAACATCCTCTGTCAACTGCGTTTATTTTCAGCAAACTTAACATGTGTAAATATTTGTATGAACATAACAAGATTCAACAACTGAGACATAAACTGAACAAGTTCCACAGACATGTGACTAACAGAAATGGAATAATGTGTCCCTGAACAAAGAGGAGGTCAAAATCAAAAGTAACAGTCAGTATCTGGTGTGGCCACCAGCTGCATTAAGTACTGCAGTGCATCTCCTCCTCATGGACTGCACCAGATTGGCCAGTTCTTGCTGTGATATGTTACCCCACTCTTCCACCAAGGCACCTGCAAGTTTTCTGACATTTCTGGGGGGAATGGCCCTAGCCCTCATCCTCTGATCCAACAGGTCCCAGACGTGCTCATTGGGATTGAGATCCGGGCTCTTTGCTGGCTATTGCAGAACACTGACATTCCTGTCTTGCAAAAATCAAGCAGTATGGCTGGTTGCATTGTCATGCTGGAGGGTCATGTAAGGATGAGCTTGCAGGAAGGGTACCACATGAGGGAGGAGGATGTCTTCCCTGTAACGCACAGCGGTGTGTGTCACAGTATCATTGGACAAGCTCAGTCCGATGATGCTGTGACACACCGCCGCAGACCATGATTGACCCTGTACCTCCAAATCGATCCCACTATAGAGTACAGGCCTCGGTGTAACGCTCAATCCTTCGATGATATTGCCAGCCCTGTCTGGTCTAGCGACGGTGGGTTTGTGCCCATAGGCGACGTTGTTGCCGGTGATGTCTGGTGAGATCCTGCCTTACAACAGGCCTTCTAGCCCTCAGTCCAGCCTCTCTCATCCTATTGCAGACAGTCTGAACACTGATGGAGGGATGGTGCGTTCCTGGTGTAACTCGGGCAGTTGTTGTTGTCGTCCTGTACCTGTCCTGCAGGTGTACTTTTCGGATGTACCGATTCTGTGCTGGTGTTGTTACACATGGTCTGCCACTGTGAGGACGATCAGCTGTCCGTGATGTCTCCCTGTAGCACTGTCTTAGGTGTCTCACAGTACGGACATTGCCATTTATTGCCCTGGCCACATCTGCAGTCCTCATGCCTCATTGCAGCATGCCTAAGGCACATTCACACAGATGAGCAGGGCCCCTGGTCATCTTTCTTTTGGTGTTTTTCAGAGTCAGTAGAAAGGACTCTTCAGTGTCCTAAATTTTCATAACTCTGACCTTAATTGCCTACCGTCTGTAAGCTGTTAGTGTCTTAACGACCGTTCCACAGGTGCATGTTCCTTAATTGTTTATGCTTCATTGAACAAGCATGGGGAAACAGTGTTTAAACCTTTTACAATGAATATCTGTGAAGTTATTTGGATTTTTACGTATTATCTTTGAAAGACAGGGACCTGAAAAAGGGACTTTTCTTTTTTTGCTGAGTTTACACTAGACACTTGCATGCCTTGGCCTAGTATCTACCTTGTGTTATTAAGCAAAATAAAACAATGGATGTTGATGTGTATGGCTGTATTTTAGATAAATGTTTTGTACATTTGAATGTTGCAGTAATATGACCTACAGTTGATGTCGGAAGTTTACACACACCTTAACCAAATACATTTAAACTCAGTTTTTCACAATTCCTGACATTTAATCCTAGTAAAAATCCCATGTCTTAGGTCTGTTAGGATCACCACTCTATTTTAAGAATGTGAAATGTCAGAATAATTGTAGAGAATTATTTATTTCAGCTTTTATTTCTTTCATCATTCTCAGTGGGTCAGATGTTTACATACACTCAATTAGTATTCGGTAGCATTACCTTTAAATTGTTTAACTTGGGTTAAAACTTGGGTAGCCTTCCACAAGCTTCCCACAATAAGTTGGGTGAATTAAGGGACATTCCTCCTGACAGAGCTGGTGTAACTAAATCAGGTTTGTAGGCCTCCTTCCTCACACACGCTTTTTCAGTTCTGCCCACAAATCTTCTATAGGATTGAGGTCAGGGCTTTATTATGGTCACTCAAATACCTTGACTTTGTTGTCCTTAACTTCTTGCGACTACAGGGGGTGCTGTTTTCTCATTAGCATAATTGCATTACAGATTAAACGGCTTCCTACTAAATTCTTGCTCGTACAATATGCATATTATTATTATTATTGGATAGAAAATACTCTCTAGTTTCTATAGGCGTTGGAATTTTGTCTCTGAGTGGAACAGAACTCATTCTACAGCAATTTCCCTGACATGGAGTCAGATTTCACACATTTTGGCCCCTGATCTGGAGTCAGTTTAAAGGCCACTGTGAACGCTATCAGGATACGGACACTGCTTACGTCTTCCCCTGGATGCCTTTACGTGATGACGATTTGAATGGTATCGATTGCGCAATCACAGCCACTATAAATGAAAAAAACCTGTAGGTAGGAACTCTTTTCCAGCTGCGTCGGGCGCGCGGTGGACACCGACCTGCTCTTTTTCCAAGCATTAGTGTAGCCAGTAATATTTCTCAGGTCATGTTTTTACTCGTTATAGGAGTTAAAAACATCATAAGGTAGTTAATTTAAACCGTTTTATAGCAATTTATATCCGTTTAATGCGCATTTTGGGACATTTATTTCTGAGACACTTTGAAGCGCCGGGCAGGTTTCCAGTTCATGCCGAACGCAGTTGGCATTTCCACAAGGCAAGAGGACAGCTTTCGACCAAAAGACGATTAGACCCAAGAAAGGATTCTTTGTCCAAGATTCTGATGGAAGAACAGCTCAAAGTAGGAACAATTTATTATGATAAATCGTGTTTCTGTTGAAAAATGTTAATAGCTGATGACGCCATCTTGTTAGACGTAGCTTCGCTTGGCGCAAACTGTATTGAAAAGTAAGGATAATTTAAAAAATGTAAATCAGCGATTGTATTAAGAATTAAATTGTCTATCAATCGCTGTCCACCCTATATTTTTTAGTCACGTTTATGAGTATTTATGTATACGACTAGATCACTGTCTAATATGGCGCACGACATTGTCTGACCAGCTGGGCAACTTTTGTCATTGTCTAACCATGATTTTGGTGGCTAAATATGCACATTTTCGAACAAACTGTATATGTATGTTGTAATGTGATGTTACACATGTTATGATATCTACCTGAAATATGCAAATTTTTCTAACAAAACCTATCCTATACCATAAATATGTTATCAGACTGTCATCTGATGAGGTTTTTTCTTGGTTAGTGGCTATCAATATCTTAGTTTAGCCGAATTGGTGATAGCACCTGATGGAGTAAGAAACTGATGGAGTTAGAAAAGTGGTGTCTATTGCTAACGTGGTTAGCTAATAGATTTACATATTTTGTCTTCCCTGTAAAACATTTAAAAAATCTGAAATAGTGGCTTTATTCACAAGATCTGTATCTTTCATTAGGTGTCTTGGACTTGTGATTTAATGATATTTAGATGCTACTATTTAATTGTGACGCTATGCTAGGCTATGCTACTCAGTGTGGGGGGGGGGGGTGGGGGGTGCTCCCGGACCCGGGGTAGATACTCGTGAAAGGTTAAGCCATTTTGTCACAACTTTGGAAGTATGCTTGGGGTCATTTTCCATTTGGAAGACCCACTTGCGACCAAGCTTTAACTTCCTGACTGATGTCTTGAGATGTTGCTTCAATATATTCACATAATTTTACTGCCTCATGATGCCATCTATTTTGTGAAGTGCACCTGTCCCTCCTGCAGCAAAGTACCCCCACAACATGATGCTGCCACCCCGGTGCTTCACGGTTGGGATGGTGTTCTTCGGCTTGCAAGCTTCCCCCTTTTTCCTCCAAACATAATGACAGCCATTATGGCCAAACAGTTCTATTTTTGTTTCATCAGACCAGAGGAGATTTCTTCAAAAAGTACGATCTTTGTCCCCATGTGCAGTTGCAAACTGTAGTCTGGCTTTTTGATGGCGGTTTTGGAGCAGTGGCTTCTTCCTTGCTGAGCAGCCTTTCAGGTTATGTCAATATAGTTTCCTCCAGCATCTTCACAAGGTCCTTTGTTGTCTGGGATTGATTTGCACTTTTCGCACCAAAGTACGTTCATCTCTCGGAGACAGAACGAGTCTCCTTCCTGAGCGGTATGACGGCTGCGTGGTGTCATGGTGTTTATACTTGCATACTATTGCTTGTATAGATGAACGTGGTACCTTCAGGCATTTGGAAATTTCTGCCAAGGATGAATCAGACTTGTGGAGGTCTACAATTTTTTTCTGAGGTCTTGGCTGATTTCTTTTAATTTTACAATCATGTCAAGCTAAGAGGCACTGAGTTTGAAGGTAGGCATTGAAATACATCCACAGGTACACCTCCAATTGACTCAAATTATGTCAATTAGCCTATCAGAACTTCTAAAGCCATGACATCATTTTCTGCAATTTTCCAAGCTGTTTAAAGGCACTGTCAACTTAGTGTATGTAAACTTCTGATCCATTGGAATTGTGATACAGTGAAATAATCTGTCTGTAAACAATTGTTGGAAAAATTGCACAAAGTAGATGTCCTAACCGACTTGCCAAAGCTATAGTTTGTTAACAAGAAATTTGTGGAGTGGTTAAAAAACTACTTTTAATGACTCCAACCTAACTGTATGTAAACTTCCGACTTCAACTGTAGGTCTATAGCGAGTGAGAGAGAGCATTATTTTAGATAACACGCCCTGATCCCAACGACTCGACTGCCTCCGCTTGGTGAGAAAGACAACTGCTCATGTTTAGCCACTCCCGTTTGAATTTCCTGATGCATCAGGAAAATTCTCTGCGACAAAAGAGCAATCAAGTTAAGATCTGGCATATGTAGCTGTTGTGGTCACAGGGAAACTGAGAGACTGAAAGGAGGACCTGGCCAGTGATGAACCTTCCCTCATAGCAGCACGGGAGACCCTGAACACTCTCAATAAGGTACACACACATGCATGCACACATAAACACACAAACGCTCGCACTCACACACACACGTGCACACACGTACACACACACACATGCACACACACACATTTTGCAATGTTATGGGTTTCACTTAGAATACATTTACTATAATATTCACAGCTCAATCAATGTCCAGCAGTCTCTTACAACCTATCTGTTCTCCGTTGGTTTTATATGAAAGACTTGTGGGATTCACTAAGCACCTGAGTGGTTTAAGGTGTTCTGTGTTCACCCAACCAGAACGGACATCTCTATCCCAGCTAGACTAACCTCTCTAAAGACTAATATTAGTATTTCTTCTTATTATTCTGCTTCTGTCAGCTCACGTTTCTCTGTATTATTCACCTTTTCCATCTCTAGAACATCCTGACTGAACTGTAGTACCTCAAAATAAATCACTTTTTTCCTCTTTTTCCTCATCCTTCTCTCACAATTAATAGCCTGGCAGAGTAGATTCCAGTTTCCCTCTTGAGTGATTTTCATTAATCTCTGTCTTTGCCCATTATTCCTCCTTCTCATCTGGTATAATAGCTTGGTAGTGCTGAGAGAGTAGTGCTTTTTGAGGTCGCTTGAATTTTTGGGTTTTGAATATTTATTTAAACATTGAATGCACTATGCATTATGTGGGATGAATGTTGTAACAACAGAGACTCAAATTATTGTGGTAGTGACTGTCCATTATCACTAAATAACCATAATTTACTCACATTACTTTACTTTCATAAAATATTTTCAGTTGAACACAACAGAAAACAACAGTCGCTTACTAGAGACAGGCATCTATTTGAGCCAGGTGTCTATTTCCTTAATGCACACATTTTCCATTTGCGATGTTAATTGATTCATTCCAGCATTCACTTCAAGCATTTCAATACATTTCTTTCCTTCCTGCACTAAAGTGTTATCATTTACACACTTGATCACGTTTATTTTGTCCTAGTATGAAAAATAAGTTTCCTTGACAGAATAATGATTCTCCTCTGCATTTTAGGGGATTCTTACTTTCACCACTAGAGGGCGATCGGCCAATTGCTGGGGGTCTGTACTCCCGAATGTTGTTGACTGTTATTGTGCTTGCCAGTTAGCTAGCAGTTCTCAGTTGTTACCAGCCAAAGTCTTGCAGTTTCTTACTAGCGATAGAAATAGAGGATTGCCATCATTTTATTGAGCAATTATTGAATTATTGAATGTAACAAATCAACAATAACCTCGTAAACAATTCATGGTAACCGAGTTTGGGAAAAGCTGTTCTATGTGGAACCATACTGAACCAAAGAACCCTTTGAGTTCTTAAATGGTAGCCTCGTACGAACCATCCTGATCTTGCAAGCTTTCGAGATCAGGATGGTTTGTACGACGCCACTTCAATGTTTCTTTGCAGTTTAAAAAAGGGTAGGGGCGGTGACTCATTTAAATAATTTGGGGCGTGGTTTGTTCACAACTCTTTTTGTGCAACTGTGAGTCAGAGTGTCATTCCAGTTGATCTAATAGGTTGTGTTATGCTGTTGCATGTCATATCTGACTATGGCTAATGATGGTGTCTTGTGGAAGAGTCATGTATGTCCTTGAGTCATTTAAGAAGTGTTGTCTAAATCATTAGGTCTCAATTCTCTCCTCAGAGACCCCCAGCCATTCCAGAGCTAGCCTGACTCAGCCTATTAGTAAACACAATAAAACAAATGGAATTTAAAAATATAGTATGGCTATTAAACCAGAATTAAAAACCCTGTTTGGTTCCACAAATAACCTTTGAGACTGAGGAAGATTCTTTATGGAACCATTCTGCAGAACCGTCCATTCTCTGGACGGTTCTGACCTAGAATATGTAGACAACTACAAATACCTAGGTGTCTGGTTAGACTGCAAACTCTCCGTTCTGACCTAGAATATGTGGACAACTACAAATACCTAGGTGTCTGGTTAGACTGCAAACTCTCCGTTCTGACCTAGAATATGTGGACAACTACAAATACCTAGGTGTCTGGTTAGACTGCAAACTCTCCATTCTGACCTAGAATATGTGGACAACTACAAATACCTAGGTGTCTGGTTAGACTGCAAACTCTCCGTTCTGACCGAGAATATGTGGACAACTACAAATACCTAGGTGTCTGGTTAGACTGCAAACTCAGACCCACATTAAGCATCTCCAATCCAAAATTAAATCTAGAATCAGCTTCCTATTTTGCAACAAAGCATCCTTCACTCATGCTGCCAAACATACCCTCGTAAAACTGACTCTCCTACCAATCCTCGACTTCGGCGATGTCATTTACAAAATAGCCTCCAACACTCTACTCAACAAATTGGATGCAATCTATCACAGTGCCATACGTTTTGTCACCAAAGCCCCATATACTACCCACCACTGCGACCTGTATGCTCTTGTTGACTGGCCCTCGCTTCATACTCGTTGCCAAACCCACTGGCTCCAGTTCATCTAGAAGTCTTTGCTAGGTAAAGCCCCGCCATATCTCAGTTCACTGGTCACCATAGCAGCACCCACCCGCAGCACACGCTCCAGCAGGTATATTTCACTGGTCACCCCCAAAGCCAATTCCTCCTTTGGCCGCTTTTCCTTCCAGCTCTCTGCTGCCAATGACTGCAACGAACTGCAAAAATCTCTGAAGCTGGAGACTCTTATCTCCCTCACTAACTTCAAGCACCTGCTGTCAGAGAAGCTCACAGATCATTGCACCTGTACATAGCCCATCTGTAAATAGCCCATCCAACTACCTCATCCCCATACTGTATTTATTTATTTATTTTGCTCCTTTGCACCCCAGTATCTCTACTTGCACATTCATCTTCTGCACATCTACCACACCAGTGTTTAATTGCTATATTGTAATTACCTCGCCACTATGGCCTATTTTATTGTCTTACCTTCCTTATCTTACCTCATTTGCACACACTATATATACATACTTGTTTTCCTACTGTATTATTGACTGTATGTTTGTTTATTCCATGTGTAACTCTGTGTTGTTTTATGTGTGGAACTGCTTTGCTTTATTTTGGCCAGGTCGCAGTTGTAAATGAGAACTTGTTCTCAACTAGCCTACCTGATTAAATAAAGGTGAAATAAAAAATAAAAAATTAAAGGTTCTATAAGGAACCATAGAAAAAGGTTTTACACTGAGTCTACAAAACATTAGGAACTGACCAGGTGAATCCAAGTGAACGCTTTGATCCCTTATTGATGTAACTTGTTAAGTCCACTTCAATCAGCGTAGATGAAGGGGAGGAGACAGATTAAAGAAGGACTATCAAGACATGTATTGTGCACGTGTGCCATTCAGAGGGTGAATTGGTAAGACAAGACAAAAGTGCCTTTGAACGTTGTATGTACCAACGTTGTATGTACCAAGTGGTGCACTTGGTAGTAGGTACCAAGTGCACCGGTTTGAGCATGTCAAAAACTGCAACGCTGCTCGGTTTTTTACACTTGCGACACATTTTAGAAAGGGAAATGTGGAAACCTAGTGACCTGAATCCATTCAACTGAAATGTCTTCCGCATTTAACCCAACCTCTCTGAATCAGAGAGGTGCGGGGGCTGCCATAATCGACATCCACGTCTTCATCACCCGGGGAACAGTGGGTTAACTGCCTTGCTCAAAATGACCGATTTTTACCTTGTCAACTCAGGGATTCAATCCAGCAACCTTTCAGTTACTGGCCCAATGCTTTAACCACTAGTCTACCTGCTGGCCCAAGAGTCCATGCCCTGACGAATTGAGGCTGTTCTGAAGGCAAAAAGAGGTGCAACACAATGTTAGGAAGGTGTTCCTAATGTTTTATACACTCAGGGTATATAGCCCTCCAAAAGGGTTGTAACCATAGTGGAACCCTTTTTTGGTGCTATATAGAACCTTTTTTTATGGTTCTTTATAGAACCTTAGGAAAGGGTTCTGTATAGCTCCATACATGTTCCATTTAGAACCTTATGAGCATGGTACTTTTAGAACCCTCAAAAAAGGTTCCATATAGCACCACAAAGGGTTCCACTATGGTTACAAGCCAAATAACCCTGATTTGGCTCTATATAGAACCATATTAATATTTTGTTCCTTTTTTACCCCTTTTCTCCCCAACTGGTAGTAACAGTCTTGTCCCATCGCTGCAACTCCCGTACGGACTCAGGAGAGGTGAAGGTCGAGAGCCATGCGTCCTCCGAAACATGACCCTGCCAAGCCACACTGCTTCTTGACACACTGCTTGCTTAAAACCTGTTGAGGATAGAGGGCGCTATTTTCACTTTGGGGAAAAATCATGCCCAATTTAAACGGCCTCGTACTCTATTCTTGCTCGTACAATATGCATATTATTATTACTATTGGATAAAAAACACTCTCAAGTTTCTGAAACCGTTTGAAATATATCTGTGAGTAAAACAGAACTCATTTTGCAGCAAACCTCCTGTCAGAAAGTGAAAAATCTGAAATCGAGGCCCCTGTTCCAGGGCCTCCCTAACAATTTGCTTGAAATGTATGACTATACATGCACTTCATACGCCTTCCACTAGATGTCAATAGGCTGTGAGAGGTGAAATGGGGTTTCTAGGTATTTCTATGGTCAAAAGAGAGAGCTTGGAATGACATGATCCCAAATTCCTTTGTTCAGGAAGACGCAAAAAGGTCATCAGTACTGGCTTCTGAAAAGCATTCGCCATAGACGTCTAATATCTCCGGCTTTGATTTTATTTGATAAATGTGATAATATCATCGTAAAGTATGTTTTTTCAATATAGTTTTATCCGATTATTGAAATTTTTTCGGGAGTTTAGGCGTGTTGCGTTCTCTGCGTTTGGTGTCGATGGACAGCTTAGCGCCACTTGGCTAGTTTTGCTTGCAAATTCGAGAGGGAAAAAGGCCATTCTAAATGCAAACAACGATTGTTCTGGACGAAGGACCCCTTGTACAAGATTCTGATGGAAGCTCAGCAAAAGTAGGACCCATTTATGATGTTATTTCATATATCTGTCGAACATGTTTACTATTAGTTTGCGCCCAGTTTTTGGGTGCTCTCTCGCTATAACGTAAGCTGCATGTCGTACTGAAGTTATTTTTAGAATTCTAACACGGCGATTGCATTAAGAACTAGTGTATCTTTCATTTCCTATACAACATGTATTTGTTAGTAAAGTTTATGAATAGTTATTTGGTCAGAATAGGTGAGTGTCAGAAATATATCCGGACATTCTGGGAAAAAGATGCTAAGTTTTCACAATGTATAACCACGGATTTCAGCTCTAAATATGCACATTTTCGAACAAACAATATATCTATTGTGTAATATGATGTTATAGGGCTGTCATCTGATGAAGTTTATGAAGGTTAGTGAAAAAATGAATATCTTTTGCTGGTTTATTCACCATCGCTAACGTTGCGTTGAATGAATGGGGTTGTGTGTAAGCTTTGCAACGTAAGCTTAACTTTCTGAACATTCGAGACGTGTAGTCCACTTGTCATTCCAATCTCCTTTGCATTAGCGTAGCCTCTTCTGTAGCCGGTCAACTATGTGTCTGTCTATCCCTGTTCTCTCCTCTCTGCACAGACCATACAAACGCTTCACACCGCGTGGCCGCGGCCACCCTAACCTGGTGGTCCCAGCGCGCACGACCCACGTGGAGTTCCAGGTCTCCGGCAGCCTCTGGAACTGCCGATCTGCGGCCAACAAGGCAGAGTTCATCTCAGCCTATGCTTCCCTCCAGTCCCTCGACTTCTTGGCACTGACGGAAACATGGATCACCACAGATAACACTGCTACTCCTACTGCTCTCTCTTCGTCTGCCCACGTGTTCTCGCACACCCCGAGAGCTTCTGGTCAGCGGGGTGGTGGCACCGGGATCCTCATCTCTCCCAAGTGGTCATTCTCTCTTTCTCCCCTTACCCATCTGTCTATCGCCTCCTTTGAATTCCATGCTGTCACAGTTACCAGCCCTTTCAAGCTTAACATCCTTATCATTTATCGCCCTCCAGGTTCCCTCGGAGAGTTCATCAATGAGCTTGATGCCTTGATAAGCTCCTTTCCTGAGGACGGCTCACCTCTCACAGTTCTGGGTGACTTTAACCTCCCCACGTCTACCTTTGACTCATTCCTCTCTGCCTCCTTCTTTCCACTCCTCTCCTCTTTTGACCTCACCCTCTCACCCCCCCCCCCCCTACTCACAAGGCTGGCAATACACTTGACCTCATCTTTACTAGATGCTGTTCTTCCACTAACCTCATTGCAACTCCCCTCCAAGTTTCCGACCACTACCTTGTATCCTTTTCCCTCTCGCTCTCATCCAACACTTCCCACACTGCCCCTACTCGGATGGTATCGCGCCGTCCTAACCTTCGCTCTCTCTCCCCCGCTACTCTCTCCTCTTCCATCCTATCATCTCTTCCCTCTGCTCAAACCTTCTCCAACCTATCTCCTGATTCTGCCTCCTCAACCCTCCTCTCCTCCCTTTCTGCATCCTTTGACTCTCTATGTCCCCTATCCTCCAGGCCGGCTCGGTCCTTCCCTCCCGCTCCGTGGCTCGACGACTCATTGCGAGCTCACAGAACAGGGCTCCGGGCAGCCGAGCGGAAATGAGGAAAACTCGCCTCCCTGCGGACCTGGCATCCTTTCACTCCCTCCTCTCTACATTTTCCTCTTCTGTCTCTGCTGCTAAAGCCACTTTCTACCACTCTAAATTCCAAGCATCTGCCTCTAACCCTAGGAAGCTCTTTGCCACCTTCTCCTCCCTCCTGAATCCTCCTCCCCCTCTCCCCCCCTCCTCCCTCTCTGCAGATGACTTCGTCAACCATTTTCAAAAGAAGGTCGACGACATCCGATCCTTGTTTGCTAAGTCAAACGACACCGCTGGTTCTGCTCACACTGCCCTACCCTGTGCTCTGACCTCTTTCTCCCCTCTCTCTCCAGATGAAATCTCACGTCTTGTGACGGCCGGCCGCCCAACAACCTGCCCGCTTGACCCTATCCCCTCCTCTCTTCTCCAGACCATTTCCGGAGACCTTCTCCCTTACCTCACCTCGCTCATCAACTCATCCTTGACCGCTGGCTACGTCCCTTCCGTCTTCAAGAGAGCGAGAGTTGCACCCCTTCTGAAAAAACCTACACTCGATCCCTCCGATGTCAACAACTACAGACCAGTATCCCTTCTTTCTTTTCTCTCCAAAACTCTTGAACGTGCCGTCCTTGGCCAGCTCTCCTGCTATCTCTCTCAGAATGACCTTCTTGATCCAAATCAGTCAGGTTTCAAGACTAGTCATTCAACTGAGACTGCTCTTCTCTGTATCACGGAGGCGCTCCGCACTGCTAAAGCTAACTCTCTCTCCTCTGCTCTCATCCTTCTAGACCTATCGGCTGCCTTCGATACTGTGAACCATCAGATCCTCCTCTCCACCCTCTCCGAGTTGGGCATCTCCGGCGCGGCCCACGCTTGGCTTGCGTCCTACCTGACAGGTCGCTCCTACCAGGTGGCGTGGCGAGAATCTGTCTCCTCACCACGTGCTCTCACCACTGGTGTCCCCCAGGGCTCTGTTCTAGGCCCTCTCCTATTCTCGCTATACACCAAGTCACTTGGCTCTGTCATAACCTCACATGGTCTCTCCTATCACTGCTATGCAGACGACACACAATTAATCTTCTCCTTTCCCCCTTCTGATGACCAGGTGGCGAATCGCATCTCTGCATGTCTGGCAGACATATCAGTGTGGATGACGGATCATCACCTCAAGCTGAACCTCGACAAGACGGAGCTGCTCTTCCTCCCGGGGAAGGACTGCCCGTTCCATGATCTCGCCATCACGGTTGACAACTCCATTGTGTCCTCCTCCCAGAGCGCTAAGAACCTTGGCGTGATCCTGGACAACACCCTGTCGTTCTCAACTAACATCAAGGCGGTGGCCCGTTCCTGTAGGTTCATGCTCTACAACATCCGCAGAGTACGACCCTGCCTCACACAGGAAGCGGTGCAGGTCCTAATCCAGGCACTTGTCATCTCCCGTCTGGATTACTGCAACTCGCTGTTGGCTGGGCTCCCTGCCTGTGCCATTAAACCCCTACAACTCATCCAGAACGCCGCAGCCCGTCTGGTGTTCAACCTTCCCAAGTTCTCCCACGTCACCCCGCTCCTCCGCTCTCTCCACTGGCTTCCAGTTGAAGCTCGCATCCACTACAAGACCATGGTGCTTGCCTACGGAGCTGTGAGGGGAACGGCACCTCAGTACCTTCAGGCTCTGATCAGGCCCTACACCCAAACAAGGGCACTGCGTTCATCCACCTCTGGCCTGCTCGCCTCCCTACCACTGAGGAAGTACAGTTCCCGCTCAGCCCAGTCAAAACTGTTCGCTGCTCTGGCACCCCAATGGTGGAACAAACTCCCTCACGACGCCAGGACAGCGGAGTCAATCACCACCTTCCAGAGACACCTGAAACCCCACCTCTTTAACCTGTTGGGGATGGGGGCGCTGTTTAGACTATTTATGCTAATGTGGCTAATTTTTTAAACGGCTTCCCACAAAATCCTTGATCGTACAATATGCATATTATTATTATTATTGGATAGAAAACAGTCTATAGTTTCTATAGGAGTTGAAATTTTGTCTCTAAGTGGAACAGAGCCCATTCTACAGCAATTTCCCTGACATGGAGTCAGATTTGAGAAATGTTGGCCACTTTTCTGAAGTCAGTTAAAAGGGCACTGTCGTTGCTATGACTATACGGACACTTCTTACGTCTTCCCCTGGATGCCTTTACGTGATGACGATTCCAACGGGCTCGATTGCTCGTTCACAGGCCCTACAAATGAAAAAAACCTTTAGCTAGCAAGTCTTTTCTTGCTGCGTAACGCGCGTGGAAGACACCGACCCTCTCCTGTTCCAAGCGTTAGTTTAGCCTGTTATATTTCTCCGGTCATCTTTTCACTCGTTATAGGAGTTAAAAACATCATAAGGTAGTTAATTTAAAGCGTTTTATAGCAATTTATATCCGTTTAGTGCGATTTTGGGACATTTATTTTTGCAACGATGTGAAAAGTTGGGCATGCTTTTCAGTTCATCCCGAACTCAGTTGACATTTCCACATGGCAAGAGGACAGCTTTCCACCAAAAGACGATTTCTCCCAAGAAAGGATCCTTTGCCCAAGATACTGATGGAAGAACAGCTCAAGGTAGGACATTTTTATTATGATAAATCGTGTTTCTGTCGAAACATTTTAGTGGCTTAGGACGCCATGTTTTTTGACGTAGCTTCGCTTGGCGCAAACTGTATTGAAAAGTAAGGATAAATTAAAAAATGTAATAACGCAATTGTATTAAGAATTAAATTGTCTATCAATCCCTGTCCACCCTATATTTTTTAGTCACGTTTATGAGTATTTATGTATAAGAGTAGATCACTGTCTAAGTGGCGCAAGGACATTTTCTTTACCAGCTTGTCTACATTTCACATTGTCTAACCATGATTTTGGTGGCTAAATATAAACATTTTCGATCAAACTGTATATGCATGTTGTAATGTGATGTTACAGGTGTCATCGGAAGAATTCTGAGAAGGTTAGTGAAAAAATTAATATCTTTTGGCGATGTTGACTTTTATCGCTCACTTTGGCTAGAATCAATGCTGGGCTGCTAATTGCTATGTGCTAAGCTAATATAACGATTTATTGTGTTTTCGCTGTAAGACACCTAGAAAATCTGAAATATTGTCTGTATTCACAGGATCTGTGTCTTTCGATTCGTGTATGCTGTGTATTTTTACGAAATGTTTGATGATTAGTAGTTAGGTAAACACGTTGCTCATTGTAATTATTCTAGTCCATTTGTGATGGTGGGTGCAATTGTAAACTATGCCATATACCTGAAATATGCACTTTTTTCTAACAAAACCTATCCCATACCATAAATATGTTATCAGACTGTCATCTAATGAGTTTTTTTGTTGGTTAGGGGCTATAAATATCTTAGTTTAGCCGAATTGGTGATGGCTACTGGTGTTGGTGGACAAATAAAAGATGGTGGATTATGCTAATGTGTTTTTAGGTAATAGATGTACATCTTTACATATTGTGTCTTCCCTGTAAAACATTTTAAAAATTGGAAATGTTGACTGGATTCATAAGATCTGTGTCTTTCATTAGCTGTATTGGACTTTAATGTGTGAAAGTTAAATATTTTAAAAAAATATTTTTTTTGAATTTCGCGGCACTGGTTTTTCAGTGGGGGGGGGGGGGTGTGCCGCTAGCGCCACGCTGATCCTAGACAGGTTAAGGAATACCTAGGATAGGATAAAGTAATCCTTCTGACCCCCCCCCCTCCCCCTTAAAAGATTTAGACGCACTATTGTAAAGTGGCTGTTCCACTGGATATCTTAAGGTGAATGCACCAATTTGTAAGTCGCTCTGGATAAGAGCGTCTGCTAAATGACTTAAATGTAAATGTAAATGTGTGGTAGGCTATTGTAGTAAGCTAATATAATGCTATATTGTGTTTTTGCTGTAAAACACTTAAAAAATCGGAAATATTGGCTGGATTCACAAGATGTTTGCCTTTCATTTGCTGCACACCATGTATTTTTCAGAAATGTTTTATGATGAGTATTTAGGTATTTCACGTTGGTCTCTATAATTGCTCTGGCTGCTTCGGTGCTATTTCTGATGGGACCTGTGATGGTAGCTGCAATGTAAAACTGATTTATACCTCAAATATGCACATTCTTCGAACAAAACATAGATTTATTGTATAACATGTTATAAGACTGTCATCTGATTAAGTTGTTTCTTGGTTAGTTTGGTTGGTTATGTGCAAGCTACCTGTGCTGTGAAAAATGTCTGTGCTTTTTTGTATTTGGTGGTGAGCTAACATAAATATACGTGTTGTTTTCGCTGTAAAACATTTTAAAAATCGGACATGTTGACTGGATTCACAAGATGTTTATCTTTCATTTGCTGTATTGGACTTGTTAATGTGTGAAAGTTAAATATTTCCAAAAAATATTTTTTGAATTTCGCGCTCTGCCTTTTCAGTGGAATGTGGGAGGAGTGGCGCTAGGGGAACCCCTGTCCTAGACAGGTTAACCCGGAAGCCAGCATCACCAATGTGTCTAAGGAAACACCGTAAAGCTGGCCACCAAAGTCAGCGTGCATGCGCCCAGCCCGACACATACTGCCTTAACTTGTGATACAGTCATACAGCCTGACCTACTGGTACAGTCATACAGCCTTACCTAATGATACAGTCATACATTCTTACCTAATGGTACAGTCATACAGCCTTACCTACAGATACAGTCATACAACCTGACCTACTGGTACAGTCATACATTCTTACCTAATGGTACAGTCATACAGCCTTACCTACAGATACAGTCATACAGCCTTACCTAATGGTACAGTCATACAACCTTACCAAATGGTACAGTCATACAACCTTACCAAATGGTACAGTCATACAACCTTACCAAATGGTACAGTCATACAACCCCACCAAATGGTACAGTCATACAGCCTTACCTACAGATACAGTCATACAGCCTTACCTACAGATTCAGTCATACAACCTGACCTACTGGTACAGTCATACAGCCTTACCAAATGGTACAGTCATACAGCCTTACCTACAGATACAGTCATACAGCCTTACCTACAGATACAGTCAAACAACCTTACCAAATGGTACAGTCATACAACCTTACCAAATGGTACAGTCATACAACCTTACCTAATGGTACAGTCATACAGCCTTACCTACAGATTCAGTTATACAACCTTACCTAATGGTACAGTCATACAACCTTACCAAATGGTACAGTCATACAACCTTACCAAATGGTACAGTCATACAACCTTACCAAATGGTACAGTCATACAAGCCCACCAAATGGTACAGTCATACAGCCTTACCAAATGGTACAGTCATACAACCTTACCAAATGGTACAGTCATACAACCTTACCAAATGGTACAGTCATACAACCTTACCAAATGGTACAGTCATACAACCTTACCAAGTGGTACAGTCATACAACCTTATCAAATGGTAAAGTCATACAACCTTACCAAATGGTACAGTCATACAACCTTACCAAGTGGTACAGTCATACAACCTTACCAAATGGTACAGTCATACAACCTTACCTAATGGTACAGTCATACAGCCTTACCTACAGATTCAGTCATACAACCTTACCTAATGGTACAGTCATACAGCCTTACCAAATGGTACAGTCATACAAACTTACCAAATGGTACAGTCATACAACCTTACCAAATGGTACAGTCAAACAACCTTACCAAATGGTACAGTCATACAACCTTACCAAATGGTACAGTCATACAACCTTACCTAATGGTACAGTCATACAGCCTTACCTACAGATTCAGTCATACAACCTTACCTAATGGTACAGTCATACAACCTTACCAAATGGTACAGTCATACAACCTTACCAAATGGTACAGTCATACAACCTTACCAAATGGTACAGTCATACAGCCTTACCTACAGATACAGTCATACAACCCCACCAAATGGTACAGTCATACAGCCTTACCAAATGGTACAGTCATACAGCCTTACCAAATGGTACAGTCATACAGCCTTACCAAATGGTACAGTCATACAACCTTACCAAATGGTACAGTCATACAGCCTTACCAAATGGTACAGTCATACAACCTTACCAAATGGTACAGTCATACAACCTTACCTAATGGTACAGTCATACAGCCTTACCAAATGGTACAGTCATACAGCCTTACCAAATGGTACAGTCATACAACCTTACCAAATGGTACAGTCATACAGCCTTACCTAATGGTACAGTCATACAACCTTACCAAATGGTACAGTCATACAGCCTTACCAAATGGTACAGTCATACAACCTTACCAAGTGGTACAGTCATACAGCCTTACCTACAGATACAGTCATACAACCTTACCAAGTGGTACAGTCATACAACCTTACCTAATGGTACAGTCATACAGCCTTACCTACAGATTCAGTCATACCAGGGAGATCGCTCTAGTTTGAAGTCAAACTTAGATGTCCTTCCACATCCCAAGAACCTCTAGAATTGTCTTCAAAAATGGCCACTAGGGGCAACGGTGAGTTCTATTATCTTCAAGTAGGCTACCAGCTTCCCTGTCGTTGTGGATGGTGGATTGACGTAAAAACCGCTCTCCAGTGTCGAGGGTTGTTTTTCCAATCCCAGAGCAAGGCAATTGGTTTTAGTTTTTCTGATTCAATCCTTTCCCAAACTTTAAGCCTTAACTTAACCACTCTGAATTCATTCCTAAACATAACCCTATTTTAACCCTTTCCCAAAATGCAGGGTAGGGGAGTAACTAATTACATGTACTCTGACTACAAAAACACTAACTGTTACGTTACCAGCAAAAATATTGTAATCAGGTTGCAGATACTTTATAAAAATTATTACTTATTGGATTACTTTTAATTAAATTCAGATGTTTGTGAAAAGTATATTGCGACTTTCTGTTTTCTCAATGACATTCAATTCAGAACTGAAAAAAGGCCAAAGTTTCAGTTTGTTCCGTGTGAGCGAGTCTTCTAATGGCTTTTATTGAGGGACGTGTAATCCGAATGTAATCTGATTACGTTACTGAGTTTGGGTAATTCAAAAGTGACATTACTGATTACAGTTTCTGACAGTTAACTAGTAAATATAACTGATTACATTTAGAAAGTAACCTGCCCAAACCTTAACCCTTAACCTAACGAAATGTCAAACCCCCAGCCCAAAGCAAGTGTTTTTGGTTTCACTTTTGAGGAGTTAGGTAACAGTGTCTCAACTTAAACGTTTAAAACCGACATTTACCCATAGGGTTTTGGAAAAACTTGGCCAAACGTCAAATTGGGGGGACCAAAATGATCAACAAATAATTTATTTAAAGGAATTGTTTCAGAATAATTTAGTGACTGTATCACAGTATCCCATACTATACTGAACAATGCAACATGCAACAATTTCAAAGATTTTACTGAGTTGCCGTTCATAAGGAAATCAGTCAATTGAAATAAGTTCATTCGGTAATAATCTATGAATTTCACATGACTGGGAATACAGATATGCATCTGTTGGTCACAGTTAGCTTACAAAAGGAAGAGGTGTGGATCAGAAAACCAGCCAGTATCTGCTGTGACCACCATCTGCCTCGTGCAGTGTGACACATCTCGTTCACTTAGAGTTGATCAGGCTGTTAATTGTGGCCTGTGGAATGTTGTCCCACTCCTTTCAATGGCTGTGTGAAGTTGCTGGATATTAGAGGGAACTGGAACACGCTGTCGTAAACGTCGATCCAGAGCATCCCAAACATGGTCAATTGGTGACATGTCTGGTGAGTATTCAGGCCAGGTTCTGAGCAGGCCGCAGCACAGGACAAGCTCACAATCATTAAGACCAAGATCAGCGTGAGTTAACACTGACCAGTTAGAAACAGTGGATAGGTTTGAAATAGTTCACTACATCCTGGTATTAGAATGAACATGTTGTATAAATCTTGGAATGTATTTAACAATAATGTAATAGTGTATGCAATAACACCTCTGTTTCCTTACAAATAGTTTTTCCATCTCTGAAGTGAGTTCTACTTAAAGGCTGTTGTATTAATCTGTAAATGACAATCACAATACCAGTAAATAACGGTTGTGAGTCAATGGCAATTGACATTCAGACCAGTATGCTCTCAGCAGTTTCTTCCCAGTCCATCTTAATGTAGTCAAATCATGCAGCAGCTGCCTTGGTGCCTGCTAACGTCCAACCCTGAAGAGTTCCTTGTTTTACAAGCATTTTTGCTACACCGGCAATCATATCGGCAATACACGTGACCAATACAATTTGATTTGATTTATTCTCGAATAAGTTCCAAATCCACTATTTTCCCTGTCATTTGTTTGGCCGTCAGCCAGAGCATTTCTGCAGAGAAAGGCGCCTTAATCAGGGGTTATTAGCAATTCTAATAATAAAATAATAATAATTCCACCAATAATTCCTTGTTGGAGACGGATAACTTTTCGGCAACTTTCAGAAGACTGCAAGTTTTGTTTCATCCGGAGTAAACCTGTTTGTAGCTTGTCGTCGGGTAACGAGCGTTTAGATCATTTGAAGTTTTATCTGTCATCTTACCAAGCAATATCGCTTTCTCTCGCTCGCTCTCTCTCCATTGTGTTTGTGTGTGTGACAGCACCTTAATGAGAAACTGGCCAAGCTGACAGGCAAGTTTGATAAAGCCGCGGCCGACAAGCTAAAATGACAGCAGGATGCTGAGTCCACCGCTTGCACCATCTCCCTCTCAAACCACCTGGTGAGTGGGACACACACACACACACACACATGGTACTGATTAGTATTCAGTAAGGAGATGTGTTGACAGAGTGAGGAGGATCCACTAGATGAAGAAGGGAATAAAGCACTCAGCATTTTCAACAATGTAATCATTATTGATTAGTTAAGCTTATTATTTCTGAACCAGCTGTGTTCTATAACTTTAAGACAGTTAGAGTACTGACTGTTTACTTTTGAATCAGTCTGCAGCTAGCAGGGTGCAGTGTGGGTAATCAGTGTCACTCAGGGCAGAATGCTAATTGCCTTTTGTGTAAATCATGCTTTTATATCAATATGAGATTTGCCAGAAAATTCAAGTTACATATAGTATGTGGAGATCTTCAATTGTGATCTGAGAATGTGCGCTGGGTGGAGAACGTGCGCTGGCTGGAGAACGTGCGCTGGCTGGAGAACGTGCCCTGGCTGGAGAACGTGCGCTGGCTGGAGAACGTGCGCTGGGTGGAGAACATGCGCTGGGTGGAGAATGTGCACTGGCTGGAGAACGTGTGCTGGGAGGAGGCGGTGTAGAGTTTCAGATGTCGGGAGAGGACTCAGTGTCTCCTAGCTGGGATACTTCCTTAAGGGCTACTGCCACCATCTCATAGACAACACCTGGAGATCTTTCCTCAGTCAACTACAGGTTGGGAGAACACACACAATTACTAGGCGGTTCACATGACAATATCAAAAGCTTTATGTGGGCTACAACACAGACAGTTTGACAACATGTGAGATGGTTTGAAGATTGTCCTAGTAACTGACTGTACCCGCTTACATCAGGGGTCACCTGTTTACATTCTACGACAGTATCATACACTGATAAAGGATGACCACAGCATCTCCTCTCTCTCCCAGTGACCCCTGACCTGGACCCTCTGGCCATGCTAATGGACAACGCTGACATTGTGGCGTGGCAGAACGAGGGGCCTGCTGGGAGACAGGATGTCCACTGTATGATCCAAATGAGCAGATCAGGTTTGCAATGAATAAACTTCCACCAGACCCCCTCTCACCAGAAGAGGGGAGGAGGGTGGGTTTTTGACACCTCCACACCCTGTCGTACATTAAGGTACAAGAATACTCTCTCGCTCCCTCTTAAAATGCGCATAGGAATGTGCCTTTGTTTCACTCTAACACGCTCAAGAGTGAATACTGGAACAATATTTCCAACATAAGAATTTGGGAATGATCAGTGGGGAGCTGTAGAAAACTGTCATATTGGTTTTTATTTTGTGATGTTAATTAAACATGGATGAAATACTATAACTTAGAAAGTATATCCCCTTAATCTGTCAAGTTTTCATCCAATACGTTGTGCATATAATATGAAACATGATGAAATAATCTTTGTTAAGATAGGAATGTGATTTTAGGAGTTATAAGAGAACTTGCCGACATATAGTGTACCCTTGCACAATAAGTAGTCACGCCCCGAGTGAGGTTAGAGAGCATGTCAAACTGACGGAACCGCCCCCTTCAGCCAGAGTGCATAAAAGCATTGCCAACAGAGATTAACATTAGACCAGGAAACGTTGGAGTGGGAGATACACATTTGAAATGGTTGGAACTTTGAACCACAACACCAGGTGAAGAAAATACCCCACCTCCCAGACTAGAACAAAAAGACGGCGAGCTGCAGCTCATGTCCAAAGTGGTCTGAATCCTGACTATCAACACGAGGAGGAAGAAGCGAGCTCACCTCTCAGACAATCACTGGTACAGCTGGTTAGCTGTCTTGAGTCAAATATCTAGAAAAGCAAACTCTTCAAACCATCCTGCTACTCTTGTCAAATCACCGTAGTACGCTACTCTCATCTCCCCAATGGGAACCATCGACACGGCTGGCTAGCTATCTTCCAGAGTGAACAACAGTAGAAGACAGGGAAAGGGGAGGCCACTTTCGGACAATCAGTGCCATACAGCTTGCCGCTGAAAGGCCAACAACCTTCCTAAGGAGGGCTGGTTCCGACAGAGATAAATGGCGGACAAAGGCACTAACACGTGAATACATTCATGGTTTCTTATTCCAAACGTGCGGCTGTTCATGTGATTACTGTGAGAATAGTTCTGAAATGTATCCACGATAAGTGGATGCATCTCTCTCCCTCTCTCCATGTCGTTGTGCAAAAAGCCACCATATTGTAAAAGTCCTCTAGGGACCTTTTGTCTCATGTGTTAAGTGTGTATGTTATCCTGTTTATTATTTAGTTAGCTAGTAAATAAATAATTAAACCAATTTGTGTAGTACTGAATCATGAGTAAGGATGGGGTTTTTGCAGATGCATGAGGTTACTGTCATGGATCCCTCCGGAACTGTGTCACTACGCACACCTGGTCCCCATTCCCTGATTGTAATTGTATAAATGTGTCCTTTGGTTTCCATTGTGCTGTTGATTATTGTTCCAATGTCCGTTGGTCGTGTGAGTACAAGCGGCTTTTGTGCCGCTTGTCTTGTGCACATGATTACGGGTCTCGTCCCGTGTTGTATCATTGTGCGCTTGTGTATGTTCGGGTCTCGTCCCGTGTATTTATTAGAGGTACTCCTCGCTCTTTTGTTTGGGTTTCAATCCCGTGTTTTGTATACGTGTTTGTTTGGTCTTCGTCCCCGTGCCTTTACACGGAACGCTGTAATTTGGGTAATATAAAAACAACTATTACGCATTCCTGCGCCTGTCTCCTGATCCTTTATATCAATGTGAAAGTTACGACTGTTCAGAATGATGATATGATAAGAGGTAATGATTAATAAGATGACTGTTTATTGATGAAATAGATATATACCTTATAGAGTTTAATTCGGGAGATAGTAACTCTTTAAACAAACTCTTTGGTGCCCCAAACCCTAAAGAGTTAATTGTTTACATGATTCATTTAATCGGGTAACAATTAAACATAGTTAGTGATTAAATAAATAACAGTCATCAGATTAATGACAGTAAAGTCACGACACCACAGAGAACGCCACCATCCTCACTTCCTGCCAGGGCTGGCCCCTCATGGTGGACCCTCAGCTACAGGGCTGCAAGTCGACCAAAAAAGAGATACACGTCATCCCCATCGGACCGAGAGGGTGAGTCACAAGATGGCAGCTGTTTGGGAGAGAGTTTCTGAAGAGGGTATATTATCATCTCTCTTCAATCTTAATAGAGACCATAATTGCCTCTTCTATTGGGCAGATTGTGTGAGAAAGATAACTAACTTTTCTCTGAATCACTTCCTGCTCTAATGAATTGCTATAACAACTTAGTGTAGATTAGATTTTTTTCTTCAATGAAATGTTCCCATCATTGAATTTAGTAGGCAATGTTCAAACAAACACGTTATATAAAGTCCATAAAATGTCTGGTAAAACTGATAAAGGCCCATTTAGGCTCTTCCAGTGACAGTAAAACTCAAATTCCCTGGTTTGTCTGAAACTCTTTGTGTGTCTCTCTCAGGTAACTCGACTTCATAAGAGAGCGCTATCTGCTGGTGACGTGGTTTTGGTTGAGAACCTAGAGGAGACTCTAGACCCTGTTTTAGGGCCACATCAACTTTGATATCTGTTTTAAAATAAAACGTGTCAGTCAGTTCCACTAGGCCAAATCCAACCATGAGTGGTGCATACCTACCATCAACTGTCACATCATGCGTTCAAGTGAAAGTTGCATGGACACATTTTAAGTTTGGATTGATCTTAATACAACATGTCTTCAATCATCTCACCTCCAACTCCTCTCCTCCCCACTCCTCTAATCTCATATCCTCTCCTCCATTTCTCTCCCTCCTCTCTACCTCTCTGCAGGTACATTCAGATAGGGGACAAGGAATGTGAATAAAACCCCAGCTTCAGATGGATCCTCCACACTAATCTTGCCAGCTCCCACTGCCAGCCTGAGCTGCAGGCCCAGTGTACCTTGATTAACTTCACCGTGACCAGGGATGGTGTGGGGGACCAGATACTGGCTGCGGTGGTCAGTATGGAGAGGCCTGACCTGAAACAACTGAAGGCTGGGCACAGTTTCACCTTAGTCTATGATGATGGTCATTGTGTGGTGAACGTTCTGGCACAAAATGGCCACTGTGGCTTACATGGAGAGATTGTTTATTGAACCGTAAAAGATCTGAGACTGGAATTGGGTCTTCCCTCTCATTTACCTGTTACTAGCAAGGATGGGGGAAAAAATTACAAAATAGAATTACAAAATACCATAAAGATCAATGTATAAAAAATAAACTACAAAATACTTTTTAAAAAGTATTTAATTAAAATACATGTATTTTAACATACAACAATGTATTTACAAGTAGTCGGCCCAAACAGCAACAACATTCTCAGTAACAATTACAAAAAAAACGTTTTACTTGCTATGACTATGTTAAGTTATTGTTTAAACTACCTTAGTTGAGAAAGCCGCTCTGGTTAAGAGTGTCTGCTAAATGATCAAATTTTAAATGTATATGTGAAAATGAACATACAAAAATGAACGGCAAAGCACACTGGGTATTGTTTTGGGCAGAGCTCATTAGAATAATACTCTTGGAATTGTTATATTTAGATGATTTAGCACTCTTTTTTATCACACCATAGTGCTGTCACGCCCTGACCATAGAGAGCCTTTTATTCTCTATGTTGGTTAGGTCAGGATGTGACTAGGGTGGGTTATCTAGGTTGTTTTATGTCTATGTTGGCCTGGTATGGTTCCCAATCAGAGGCAGCTGTTTATCGTTGTCTCTGTTTGGGGATCATATATAGGTAGCCATTTCCCCGCTGTTTTTTTGTGGGATCTTGTTTTGAGTTAGTGCATGTAGCACCTCTTATGTTACGGTTCGTTGTTTCTTTGATTTTTTGTTTTGTAAGTTTCACGAAATAAAGATGTGGAACTCAGAGTACGCTGCGCCTTGGTCTGTCTCTACATACAGCCGTGACAAGTGCCCTCAGACTTGTGATACCAATGCAGGGTGAAAGGGAGCCACATAATGTGAACTGCTATGAAAAATGGTATCGAAAAGTATTTAGGATTTTGAAAATACAAATAACAGTATTTTGAAAATTACAAAATACACAATACATTGGAGTGTAGTTCAGCCCAGTGTAATTCAAATGACAAAATACAAATATTCACAAGTAATTCAAATATGTAATTCAAATAACAGAAATACTGCCCTTCTATGACTTTATGAAGAACATATTTTACTGGAAGTGGGGAATCAACAGTGAGGACAGGAACATACAGTATTTTAGTGGAATTGGGGAATCAACAGTGAGGATAGGAACATACAGTATTTTAGTGGAAGTGGGGAATCAACAGTGAGGACAGGAACATACAGTATTTTAGTGGAAGTGGGGAATCAACAGTGAGGATAGGAACATACAGTATTGTAGTGGAAGTGGGGAATCAACGGTGAGGATAGGAACATACAGTATTTTACTGGAAGTGGGGAATCAACAGTGAGGACAGGAACATACAGTATTTTAGTGGAAGTGGGGAATCAACAGTGAGGACAGGAACATACAGTATTTTACTGGAAGTGGGGAATCAACAGTGAGGACAGGAACATACAGTATTTTAGTGGAAGTGGGGAATCAACAGTGAGGATAGGAACATACAGTATTTTACTGGAAGTGGGGAATCAACAGTGAGGATAGGAACATACAGTATTTTACTGGAAGTGGGGAATCAACGGTGAGGATAGGAACATACAGTATTGTAGTGGAATACTGAGCGGGCGTGCTGGTATAATATTTTTGTGGCTCTCTCCAGGGCTCTAGACATTTACAAGTCAGACACTCAAACCAGACAGGTTTCATTGAGTCTTCATCTTTCCATCAAAGTTAACACAGTCAAGAGTTGAGCAGTGTTTGATGTCTCTTCTCCTCAGGTGTTACTAATGACAGAATCCTCATCACTGACTAGAGTCAGCGTCTTTTCGCAGCCTCTCATCATTATCTCTTTCCTTTTCCTTTATGGACAAAGTTTTAATAAAACAAAACATCCCACTGTTAACATCATAAGCAGCAGCCTTAGAGCCTGCGGTGTTGAGCTCTTTCATTCTAAAAACAATCGGCAGACGCTTTGAATAGCGAGACGTTAAGTGGAATAGGCTTGGGGTCCCTCATTTAGGAGATTGTGTGTGTCTGTGTGTGTGAGTACACACATGGACGTGTTTAACTATACTTGTGGAAACCAGAAGTCCCCACAACAATATTAATCAAACAAACATTTGACAACTGGGGACATTTTGTTAGTCAACACAAGGTCAAATGCTATTTCTAGTGGGTTTAGGTTAGTGGGTGAAGGTTAGAATTAGGTTTAGGTTTACACATGTCTACCTCCATCACTCCAGTATCCCTGTCCCCTTCCCCCTATACATATCTACCTCCATCACTCCAGTATCTCTGTCCCCTTCCCCCTATACATATCTACCTCCATGACTCCAGTATCCCTGTCCCCTTCCCCCTATACATATCTACCTCCATCACTCCAGTATCCCTGTCTCCTTCCCCCTATACATATCTACCTCCATCACTCCAGTATCCCTGTCTCCTTCCCCCTATACATATCAACCTCCATCACTCCAGTATCTCTGTCCCCTTCCCCCTATACATATCTACCTCCATCACTCCAGTATCCCTGTCTCCTTCCCCCTATACATATCTACCTCCATGACTCCAGTATCCCTGTCTCCTTCCCCCTATACATATCTACCTCCATCACTCCAGTATCCCTGTCCCCTTAACCCTATACATATCAACCTCCATCACTCCAGTATCTCTGTCCCCTTCCCCCTATACATATCTACCTCCATCACTCCAGTATCCCTGTCTCCTTCCCCCTATACATATCTACCTCCATGACTCCAGTATCCCTGTCTCCTTCCCCCTATACATATCTACCTCCATCACTCCAGTATCCCTGTCTCCTTACCCCTATACATATCTACCTCCATCACTCCAGTATCTCTGTCCCCTTCCCCCTATACATATCTACCTCCATGACTCCAGTATCCCTGCACATGATAATATGGCATTGGAACTGACTTTTTAAATATTTTCTGTATGTAGTATGCTTTCTTACTTACTTTATTGTGTATTTCATATTTCATATTCTTATTTCTTGTTTATTCTAGTACTACATTGTTATTGATTACTGCATTGTTGGGTTTTGAGTTTGCAAGAAAGGCATTTCACTGTACTTGTGCACGTGACATTTAAACATAAAACTAAAATGTAGGGATGGTGGCACGCTCATCAGAATATTGTACGCTTCTACAAAGAATCTTTGAGATTGAGGAAGGTTCTTTATGGAACCGTTCTCCATAAAGGTTCTATGAAGAACCATAAAAAAGGGTCGTAACCATATCGGATATAACTTTTCTTTGAAATGGTTCTTTATAGAACCTTAGGAAATGATTCTTTATAGAACCTTAGGAAATGGTTCTTTATAGAACCTTAGGAAATGGTTCTTTATAGAACCTTAGGAAATGGTTCTTTATTTCACCACACAGATTCAATATAGAACCTTAAGAGGATAGTTTTTTAAATAAAATCTTCCAGAAATATTTCCATGAAGCACCAATAAGGGCTCCGCTGCCGTATTTGGCACTATATAGATCCATTTCGTTTTCTTAGTGTGTAGTGTGTCATTTGTGACACAATGGACTATATAGTGAGTAGGGTGTCATTTGGGATGCTTCCAGTATTTAAGGTAACGAGTGTGGAGGGTTGTGATGCAGGGAGGGAGAATGGCCCACACGTACAGTATGTCAATTCTTATGGAAGAGTGGTCTTGATCAAAACCCAGGCACTTTAATGATGCCACATGTTCACAGCCTGGATAAGAATCAGAAACGGCTGGCCCCTTGGTGGCCCTTTGAAATGGATAACCAGAGGCAATTAGACAAGACATTCTGACATACTACTACCATCACCAGCCCTATCTCTATCCATTCCTTGCTTAAATTAACTCTCTGTGCGTGTGTGCATAGAGCCCCGCAGTGGAGGTGTCATTATACCCATAAAACCTAGCGGTTAAACAATGAAATAATATTTCCAACATTCATTTTTCCCATAGGGAATTTTTGAAACACTTAAAATAAGGGCTGTGTTCAAATCAAATTGTATTGGCCAAATACACATGGTTAGCAGATGTTTTTGCGAGTGTAGCGAAATGCTTATGCTTCTAGACCCGAAAATGCAGAAGGATCTAACAGGTAATATCTAACAATTCCACAACAAAACCTAATATCTAACACATTCCACAACAAAACCTAATACACACAATCTAGTAAAGGAATGGGATGAGAATATATAAGTATAAAATATATGGATGAGCAGTGACAGAGCGGCTAAGACGCAATAGATAGTAAAGAATAGATAGTGGAGGATACAGTATACAGTATATGCATATGAGATGAGTAATGTGAGAAATGTAAACATTATTAAAGTGACTAGTGTTCCATTTATTAAAGTGGCCAATGATATCAATTCTCTATGTAGGCAGCCACCTCTCTGTGTTAGTGGTGGCTGTTTAACAATCTGATGGCCTTGAGATAGAAGCTGTTTTTCAATCTCTCTTTTCCCAGCTTTGATGCACCTGTACTGATCTCGTCTTCTGGATGGAAATGGGGTGAACAGCCCTCTGGAGAGCCCTGCGGTTGTGGGTGGTGCAGTTGCCGTACCAGGCGGTGATACAGCCCGACAGGATGATCTCAATTGTGCACCTGTAAAAGTTAGTGAGTGTTTTCGGTGACAAGCCACATTTCTTCAGCCTCCTGAGGTTGAAGAGACACTGTTGCGCCTTTGTCAGCACACTGTCTGTGTGCGTGGACCATTTCAGTTCGTCGATGATATGTACAACGAGGAACTTAAAACTTTCGACCTTCTCCACTACTGTCCAGTTGATGTGGATAGGAGGGTGCTCTCTCTGCTGTTTCCTGAAGTCCACGTGATTCATGTAGGCTTACCCTGTCGTGACATTTTGATAACCGTGTACAGTGCATCCGGAATGTTTTCAGACCCCTTGTCTTTTCCACATTATAACTTTACAGGCTTATTCTAAAATTGATTAAATACACCCCCTCATTAATCTACACACAATCACCATAATAACAAAGCAAAAACAAGTTTGTAGAAATGTTTGCCCCCCCCATTTAAAAAAAAATCACATTTACATAAGTATTCAGACCCTTTACTCAGTACTTTGTTGAAGCACATTTGGCAGCGATTACAGCCTCGAGTCTTGTTGAGTATGGCACTACAAGCTTGGCACACCTGGTTTTGGGGAGTTTATCACATTCTTATCAGCAGATCCTCTCAAGCTCTGTCAGGTTGGATGGGGAGCGTTGCTGCACAGCTATTTTCAGGTCTCTCCAGAGATGTTTGATTGGGTTCAACTCCGGGCTCTGGCTGGGCCACTCAAGGACATTCAGAGACTTGTCCCGAAGCCACTCCTGCGTTGTCTTGGCTGTGTGCTTAGAGTTTTTGTCCTGTTGGAAGGGGAACCTCTGCCCTAGTCTGAGGTCCTGAGTGCTCTGGAGCAGGTTTTCATCAAGGATCTCTCTGTACTTTGCAGGGTTCATCTTTCCCTCGATCCTGTCCAGTCTTCCAGTCCCTGCAGGTGAAAAACATCCCCACAGCATGATGCTTCCACCACCATGCTTCACCATAGACATGACGCTTGGCATTCAGGCCAAAGAGTTCAATCTTGGATTCATCAGACCAGAGAATCTTGTTTCTCATGGTCTGAGAGTCCTTTAGTTGCCTTTTGGCAAACTCCAAGCGGGCTGTCGTGTGCCTTTTACTGAGGAGTGGCCTTCGTCTGGCCACTCTACCATAAAGGCCTGGTAAGTGGTATGCTGCAGAGATGGTTGCCCTTCTGGAAGGTTCACCCATCTCCACAGAGGAACTCTGGAGCTCTTTCAGAGTAACCATCTGGCCCTTCTCCCCCGATTGCTCAGTTTGGCCGGGCGGCCATCTTTAGGAGCAGTCTTGGTGGTTTGATACTTCTTCCATTTAAGATTGATGGAGGCCACTGTGTTCTTGGGGACCTTCAATGCTGCAGAAATGTTTTTTGTACCCTTCCCCAGATCTGTGCCTCAACACAATCCTGTCTGAGCTCTATGGACAATCCCTTCCACCTCATGGCTTGGTATTTGATCTGACATGCACTGTCAACTGTGGGACCTTATATAAACAGGTGTGCCTTTCCAAATCATGTCCAATCATTTGAATTTACCACAGGTGGACTTCAATCAAGTTGCTGAAACATCTCAAGGATGATCAATGGAAACAGGATGCACCTGAGCTCAATTTCGAGTCTCATAGCAAAGGGTCTGAATAATTATGTAAATAAAATATTTCCGTTTTAGAAAACATTTCTAAAAACCTGTTTTTGTTTTGTCATTATGCGGTATTCTGTGTAGATTGATGAAAAAAAATTGTAATCCATTTTAGAATAAGGCTGTAACGTAACAAAATGGAAAAAGACAAGGGGTCTGAAACCTTTCCGAATGCACTGTACATCTCTCTCAGACCAAGTGACTTTTATCAATATATTGGGCTCTATTTACTCTCAGATTTGAAAATGGTTGGCATCAAATTAGACATTGTGCAAAACTACAAATCCCTGTAACAGCCTGCACGTCATCTCTAGGTGACACTTTTGCTAACGTGTAGTGTTAGTTTAAAACATGCACAAGACAGTTCACAGAATTGTCAATTTAAAAATTCAGCCAATGTATTCATTCCTAAATTTTGCTAACATTAGATAGTTAATTCAGAGATTATTCCAGATCATCGTGGCATTTGTAGTTCTTTATGATAGCCACATTAGCAGCTAATTTGCTTTTAATTATGGAGTGTGTAAATTCAGGCAAATAAATTGATTAAAGTCACCTCATTCTAGAAATATTTACACAGTTATCAAAACATCCCACCAGGGTAAAGCCTACACGAAACACAGCCCTTATTGTAAGTGTTTCTAAAATCCCAAATGTAATAAATGAATGGTGGAGAAACGATTGGAACCATTTCCTTGTTTGACCACTAGGTTTTATGGGTATTATGAATCATACTGTGGTACTCTATTTGTGCTTGCGTGCGTGGGTGTCTCTTTATTTCTCTCTTATCCCTCCCTGTAACCAAACCAGAAACCCAAATCAGAAAGCCCAACTTCACTCAGAAACACATTCAGCTGACTGCAGTGTTTTGGGAGAGATCAGGAACTCTGATAATTTTAAAAGTCAGTCAGCGGGTTGGAGTGGAGCGTAACAATGACATGTTCATCAAGATGATTTCATTCAGCCTGCTGCTGCTGATTTGCATTGGGAGGGTTTAATCAGATCTGTAGGCTTTCATCATCTGAGGACAAATCAGCATTTTTAATAACCGGAAAACACACACATACACAAACACACAGATGGGCACAGATATGGTCACACACACACACACACACACACACCCACACACACACACACACACACACACACACACACACACACACACACACACACACACACACACACACACACACACACACACACACACACACACACACACACACACACACACACACAGTTTTGTTTTAAGCCCCCTCAGCAAAACGCAGCAGGAAAATGCAATGTAGTTTAATGAAGCTTGTTTAATTAGCATTTCATTGAGATGGGAGAAGAAGAAGAAGAAGAAGAAGAAGAAGAAGAAGAAGAAGAAGAAGAAGATGGGAAAAATAAGTGGTGTGGAACCCTTCTCGTTTTAATTAATGTTAAAAGTAAAGCAGAGTAAACGCGTAGCTAGCTCCATGCACCTGCTATCCAAACAATTCCCAGTAGAATTGGATTATTTGGTCATATCCTGTTCTGTGTTCCCATGTAAACAACCCTTTTCCTCTCTACTGACTGATAGCAATCACAGTATTGATAGTATAGCCTGACTCTATCGACGTGTTTATTGTCTCTAATGACTTTAGAGTTTAGCTACTGAGCTGTAAACAGTATTCTTTCATTTATAAAACGTGTAGTTTGGATCCAGGATGCTCATTCGTTAAAATGCATTTGTTATTGATGATGATCCACCGGTAAGGCATTATAACAGTTCCATTTTGAATTATCACTGGCAGCTCATAAACATTATCTTCACTGGTTAAAGCAGTGAAGATAATGTTTGCTAACGTCCAATTGCTTAATGCCTAGAATTACATTTTTCAATAGCGGGGGTTTGTATAAACCTTGCTCATCTTTGTGTTTGCGTCGTGTTTTGATGTGGAGCGCTTTGCCCTTGTAGAGTGGAAAGAGAGGAGAGAAGAGGAGAGGGAGAAAAGAGAGGAAAGAGGAAAGAGGGGAGAGAGATAAGACAGGAGAGGAGAAGGAGCGGAAAAAGAGGACAGGAGAAGGAGAGGAGTGAGAGAGAGGAGAGGAAAAGGGAGAGAGGGGGGAGATGAAAATAGAGAGAGAGGACAGGAGAGGAGAGAAGAGAGAGAGGAGAGGAAACAAGAGAGAGAGAGTGTATAAGAAGAGAGGAAAGGAGAGGAGAGATGAGCGGAGAGGAAAGAAGAGAGAGTACTGCAGAGGAGAAGGAGAAGAGGATGAGAAGAGGAGAGGACAGTAGAGGAGAATGAGAGGAGAAGGAGAGGACAGGAGAGGAAAGGAAAGGAAAGGAAAGGTAAAGGAGAGGAGAGAAGAGAGGACAGGAGAGAACAGGTGAGGAGAGGACAGGAGAAGGAGAGGAGAGGACTGGAGAGGAGCGGGAGAGAGAGGAGGAGAAGGAGAGAGAAAAGGAGAGAAGAGAGAGGAGAGGAGGGTAGAAAGAGGACAGGAAAGGAGAGGAGAAGGAGAGGAGAGGACAGGATAGAAGAGAGAGGACAGGAGAGGAGAGAGAGGAGAGGAGAAGAGGAGAGGAGAGGAGGGGACAGGAGAGGACAGGAGAGCAGAGACAGAGGACAGGAGAGGAGAGGGAGAGGACTGGAGAGGAGAGAGAGTGAGGACAGGACAGGAGAGGAGAGGGAGTGAGGACAGGAGAGGATAGGGAGAGATAGGGCAGGAGAGGAGAGAGAGAGGACAGGAGAGGAGAGGGAGTGAGGACAGGACAGGAGAGGAGAGGGAGTGAGGACAGGAGAGGAGATGGAGAGGGAGTGAGGAGAGGGGAGAGAGAGGACAGGAGAGGAGAGGAGAGAGAGAGGACAGCAGAGGAGAAGGAGAGGGAAGGATAGGAGAAGAGAAAGAAAACAAAAAGATAATTGCTTGACACATTGAAAATAATTAACAAAAAATTGAGCAAACTAGAATGCTATTTGGCCCTAAACAGAGATTGCACAGTGGCAGAATACTTAATACAGTGACTGACCCAAAATTAAGGAAAGCTTTGACTATGTATAGACTCAGTGAGCATTTCCTTGCTATTGAGAAAGGCCGCCGTAGGCAGACCTGGCTCTCAAGAGAAGACAGGCTATGTGCACACTGCCCACAAAATGAGGTGGAAACTGAGCTGCACTTCCTAACCTCCTGCCAAATGTATGACCTTATTAGAGACACATATTTCCCTAGCTATTGGGTGAAATGCCACAGTTTGCCATCACAGCAGCAAGATTTGTGACCTGTTGCCACAAGAAAAGGGCAACCGGTGAAGAACAAACACCACTGTAAATACAACCCATCTGTTTCCCATGCAAATATAGCCCAGATAGAGAGAGAGAGGGAAAGAGAGTCCTAAATGAAATGATAAAATATACAGACCAGTTCCAATTGGCAATAGTTAAACTCTTTAACATCATCCTCAGCGCTGGCATATTCCCCTTTATTTGGAACCAAGGACTGATCACCCCAATACACAAAAGTAGAGACAAATTTGACCCCAATAACTATCGTGGGATCTGCGTCACAGCAACCTTGGGAAAATCATCTGCATTAACATTAACAGCAGACTCATACATTTCCTCAGCAAAAACAATGTACTGAGCAAATGTCAAATTAGCCTTTTTTTAACCAAAATACTGTACAACAGACCACGTAATCACCCTGCACACTCTAATTGACAAACAAACAAACCAAACAATGGCAAAGTCTTTTCACACTTTGTTGATTTCAAAAAAGCTTTAGACTCCATTTGGCACGAGGGCCTGTTGTATAAGTTGATGGAAAGTGGTTTTGGGGGAAAAACATACGACATTATAAAATTCATGTACACATACAGCAAGTTTTGGGTTAAAATTGGCAAAAAACACACCAATTTCTTTCCACAGGGCCGTGGGGTGAGACAGAGATGCAGCTTAAGCTCCACCCTCTTCAACATATATATCAACGAATTGGCGAGGGCACTAGTCTGCAGCACTCGGACAGTCTGCAGGACAAGGCCTCATCCTACTGGAATCTGAAGTCAAATGTCTAATGTTTGCTGATTATCTGGTGCTTCTGTCCCAAACCAAGTAGGGCCTACAGCAGCACCTAGATATTCTGCACAGATTCTGTCAGACCTGGGCCCTGACAGTAAATCTCAGTAAGACAAAGATATGGTGTTCAGCCTAAACATCTGCGCCACAGGTAACTTCCACAAAGCTGTGAACGATCTGAGAGACAAGGCAAAAAGGGCCTTCTATGCCATCAAAAGGAACATACAATTCGACATACCAATTAGGATCTGGCTAAAAAAATACTTGAATCAGTTATAGAACCCATTGCCCTTCATGGTTGTGAGGTCTGGGGTCCGCTCACTAACCAAGAACTCACAAAATGGGACAAACACCAAATTGAGACTACGACATAGTAAAACACCAAATAATGCATGTAGAGCAGAATTAGGCCGATAAGAAGGCCAATACTTGACCATTTTGACTGACCCAAACTTAAGGAAAGCTTTGACTATGTACAGACTCAGTGAGCATAGCTTTGCTATTGAGAAAGGGCTCTGAATGCAGACCTGGCTCTCAAGAGAAGACAGGCTATGTGGACACTGCCCACAAAATGAGGTGGAAACTGAGCTGCACTTCCTAAACTTCTGCCATATGCATGACCATATTAGAGACACATATTTCCGTCAGATTACACAGACCCCAAAGAATTTTAAAACATATCCAATTTTGATAAACTCCCATATCTACTGGATGAAATACCAAAGTGTGCCATCCCAGCAGCAAGATTTGTGGCCTGTTGACACAAGAAAAGGTCAACCAGTGAAGAACAAACACCATTGTACTTCCAACTTATATTCTTGTTTATTTATTTTCCCTTTTGTACTTGAACTATTTGCACATCGTTACAACATTGTATATAGACATAATATGACATTTGAAATGTCTTTATTCTTTTGGAACTTTTGTGAGAGTAATGCTACTTGTTCATTTTTATTGTTTATTTCGTAAAGTGTATATTATCTATTTTACTTGCTTTGGCAATGTAAACATATGTTTCCCATGCCAATAAACCCTTAAATTGAAATGAGAGAGAGCGAGAGAGAGAGAGAACGAACAAGAAAGAAGGAGAGGAAAGAGAGGAGAGAGAGAACAGGAGAGAAGGAGAGGAGAGGACAGGAAGAGGGAGAGGGAGAGGTTGTGAAGTAAACTCACAGGGCAAACTGCCAATAAAAATAAAAGATTAAGACGGGCAAAAGAACACAGACACTGGACAGAGATATGGCTTTTTCTTTGCAACTCTTCCTAGAAGGCCAGCATCCCAGAGTCGCCTCTTCACTGTTGATGTTGAGACTAGACAGAGGAACTCTGCCTAGAAGGCCGGCATCCCAGAGTCGCCTCTTCACTGTTGATGTTGAGACTGGTGTTTTGCGGGTACTATTTAATGAAGCTGCCAGTTGAGGACTTGTGTGGCATCTGTTTCTCAAACTAGACACTCTAATGTATTTGTCCTCTTGCTCAGTTGTGCACCGGGGCCTCCCACTCCTCTTTCTATTCTGGTTACAGCCAGTTTGCGCTGTTCTGTGAAGGGAGTAGTACAAAGCATTGTACGAGATCTTCAGTTTCTTGGCAATTTCTTTCATGGAATAGCCTTCATTTCTCAGAACAAGAATACACTGACGAGTTTAAGAAATGTCTTTGTTTCTGGCCATTTTGTACCTGTAATCGAACCCACAAATGCTGATGCTCCAGATACTCAACTAGTCTAAAGAAGGCCAGTTTTATTACTTCTTTAATCAGCACACAGTTTTCAGCTGTGCTAACATAATTGCAAAAGGGTTTTCTAATGATCAATTAGCCTTTTAAAATGATAAACTTGGATTAGCTAACACAACGTGCCATTGGAACACAGGAGTGATGGTTGCTGATAATGGGCCTCTGTACAACTATGTAGATATGCCGTAAAAAATGTGCGGTTTCCAGCTACAGTAGTAATTTACAACATTAACAATGTCTATACTGTATTTCTGATCAATTTGATGTTATTTTAATAGACAAAAAAGTTGCTTTCCTTTCAAAAACAAGGACATTTCTAAGTGACCCCAAACATTTGAACGGTAGTGTATGTTTTTTAACAGTTACAGTAATGTTATTTTCATGACGTCTTCATCCATAGTCATCGTTTACATGATTATACAGTAATTGTTCCAGCCCTAGTCTGACGCAGCCCTGTTAAAGAGAGTGAGAGAGTTTCCGCTTTCGAAATTGTCTCAACAGGGCTCTTCTGTTGCTCTCAGTAATCGTTTGCCTGAAATGGTAGATGTATTATCTTGTTTTAATCCACGTTAGGGCCTTCTGCTGACTGTTTAATTGTTTGTTTTCCCCAGGCCGGTTAATTACGTGTACTAAATGCCAACTGAGAGATATTCGTTAATAACTGAATCATTATTAGAAATGTTGTTTTTTTGACCTTATAGAGTGGAGAGAGAGGGCAGGAGAGAAGGAGATGAGAGAGAGAGGGAGGGAGAGAGAGAGAGAGAGAGAGGAGAGGAGGAGAGGAGAGGACAGGAAAGGAGAGAAATAGGAGAAAGAGAGCAAGAGAGAGAGAGAGAGAGATTATACAGGTACTTGACACCATTGCTGTTACTGATTTGGAACACATTGGCATGTAATTGTTTTGGGACTAACTAAAATCAATCAACAAACCAGGTTTTATCAATCAGTAGAAGAGAAGAGCCTCATACTATAGAGCAGGTTTGAGGAGTTACCCAGGTAGTTAGCCAGGTAATCTGAGTTCAACTCTGGATAGCCAGTATCACGAATGTGGCTCACCTTTTAGCCAGGTACATTTCCTTGGCAACGAATCCTTCATTACTAACATGCTCCGGGGCAGGCTAACTCAGGGCTAACTCCATTTATCCTGAATGAAATCTCTGAGCTGCAAATTGAGGACCAATTCAATCAGATTGCCTCCCTCTCTCAACGATTGAATCATCAACCTCTTCATTTGATGAAGATGACAGATGAAATGTTTTATTGATTAAATGTTTGTTTTTTTGTGTAATTTTTTCGAATGGTAATGTTAAAATACCTATCGCATCAGTAATACCAATTACCCAACCAAAGACATTCTTTAAAAACGTATACTCTGTCATGACAGACTTTATATGGGCAAATAAAACTCATAGAACAAAGAGGAAAGCTTTACGTCTTCCTACGTCTGCAGGTGGTTTTAACTTTCCAGGCTTGGAATTGTATCAACTCACCACCCAGGGCTTTTACTTGTGACATTTAGTTAAATACACTAAAGAGGAACTAAGGGTACATATTGAAGATGCTCATCCCCAGAATCTTTCCCCGTTTCTATTTTGTAAAGATAAAGCTTAGAACATGAACCACTTCATAAGACTATAACGATACGGAAGAACATGAAACTGATCCCGGGCTGTATCACAACCGGCCGTGATCGGGAGTCCCATAGGGTGGCGTACAATTGGCACAGCGTCATCCGGGATAGGGGAGGGTTTGGCCGCGGGGGGGGTGGGGCTTTACTTGGCTCATTGCATTCTAGCGAATCCTTGTGGGGGACCGGGCGCCTGCAGGCTGATCCTGGTTGTCAGTTGAATGAAGTTTCCTCCGACACGTTGGTGTGGCTGTTAACTGAGATTGGCACAAGATGGAGGGAATGTGAGAACATAGTAAATGACAGCTAATGAAAACGTACACTTAATCCAGTATATGTATAGAATTAATAAATTAACAAATTCTACAGCACAACGACAGATTCGTGTCTTAAAACTAACAATGACTCAATCCATGCCTTCTGGGAATGCTATAAAGTTGTCACGTTCCTGACCTGTTTTCTGTTGTTTTGTATGTGTTTAGTTGGTCAGGACGTGAGCTGGGTGGGAATTCTATGTTGTGTGTCTAGTTTGTCTGTTTCTATGTCAGCCTAGTGTGGGTTCTCAATCAGAGACAGATGGTAGTCGTTGTCTCTGATTGAGACTCATATATAGGAGGCTTGTTTTGTGTTGGGATTTTGTGGGTGTTTGTTTCCTGTCTCTGTGATTGTCTGCACCAGATAGGTCTGTGGCGGTTTTTGCACATTTGTTATTTTGTATTGTTTGTAGTGTTTCACTTGTTCTTTATTAAACATGTTTAACACTAGCCGCGCTGCACTTTGGTCCTCTCCTTCACCCCTGGAAGAAAACTGTTACAAAAGTTCATAAGATATGGGCGGAGTTAGAAAGTTGGCTCAGAAGTAAACTCAGGAAAAGAAGAAATGTCCTCTCGCTGTCAACTGCGTTTATTTTCAGAAAATTTAACGTGTGTAAATATTTGTATGGGACATAACAAGATTCACCAAATGAGACAAAAACTGAACATGGTGTGGCCACCAGATACTGCAGTGCATCTCCTCCTCATGGACTGCACCAGATTGGCCAGTTCTTGCTGTGAGATGTTACCCCACTCTTCCATCAAGGCACCTGCAAGTTCCTGGACATTTCTGGGGAGAATGGCACTAGCCCTCACCCTCCGATCCGACAGGTCCCAGACATGCTCAATGGGATTGACCGATTTTCGGGATGTCTCACGGTCTGACAAACACCGCTGCAGCTCGACCACCTTCCAGCGCAGATGCGGAAGGCCGCCATAGGATTGAGACGCAGCCCATGCAGATATCTCTATTTTAATCTGAGGGATTTTGTTGGGGATTTTTTTATTATGTTACTTAGATTGACGCACCGGTGCGTCAATAGACTCTAGGAGGTGTAATGTCTATGAGTATAACTAGGCCCTCAAAGAAAGTCCTTATAATATATGTAATATATTGTCATAAAGAATTACATTCTAAAGGCTAATAATGCTGGCGAAACCATTCATAGAGGGAACCTTTAGAGCAGGGCTATTCAACTGACCCCACGCAGTCCAGAGCCTGCTGGTATTAGTGTCCCAGGTCTAAATCAGTCCCTGATTCGAGGGGGACTATGAAGAAAAGGAGTGGCAGTGGCTTCGAGGTCCAGAGTTAAGGGCTTTAGATTATGAAATGGTTATTGGTAGAACCCTTCATAGAGGGTTCTAGGTAGAACCATGTACATGTGTCACGTTCTTTCAAAATCGAACCCAGAAGCAGACCAGGACAAGGAGCGTAGGAAGAAGGTGAGTATTTATTTACAAGTGAATGTGAATGAGTAGATATATCCAGGTGGCGTAGCGGGCAGCGGTGGTGAGTTGATGGGAGTAAATAGGTGAATCCAATGGGGTAGCGGAATCCTCCGTCGACCAGGCGGGAATGGGGTAAATGATCCGGGTGAGTAACTGAAGACAAAACAAACGGAGGTAAGTTTAAGGCAAGCAATACGTAAAAAACAACAAAACAAATTCTTTCCAACTTGAGGCTGATACTATGGCACAACAAACTGTTCATGGCTAACGATCCGGCAGGGAATGGATGTCAGGTCCGGGCTTATGAAGAGGAGAGATAATGATCAGGACCAGGTGTGCAGATAGCTGATGGGATACAGGTGCGGGAATTCAGAACTCCCAACTGGCTACATTGCCCAGCAACCAGACAGGGTGCGTTCCAGGACGCCGGAAAAAACACTCCAGGACAGAACACAGGCAAAAAACCGACTCAGGAAACGGGATTCGTGACAACATGTTCTGCAAAGGGTTCTACCCATCACCAAATATGGTTCCCCTACTGGAATAAACCGAAGAACCCTGGTTTTACTTAGCATTTTTTTTTCTAAGAGTGTTGTATGGATTAACCCTGAACTGAATGTGGAGCTAACTGAAGCTAACTGAAGCTGGCTAGCTTTAAACAACCCTGAGTAGATGTAGCTTGCTTTGTAGTGTACCCCACTGTAAGACTGTTTCACCTCCAACAGGACTCAGGCAGTGTGTTAAAATAACAACTTGCAGACATTTTGGGGGGATGAAACAGCAGAAGGTCAAGCAGAGCAAAAGACAGGATATCCTTGTTTAATTGTCCATCATTAAAAAGTGAACGTTTGGTTGTACCCTGGAGTTTTAAAACAAAGCGTGAACCACTCCATGTGGGGTGTGATGAGTAATACCCCTTAAAGCTAGAATGCTTTATTGAGACAATAACAAAGCTGACACCCAGCCTCTGTTTTGGTAAAAAGCTGAGAAATGGGTCTAAAGAAATATAACCACGCTCAAATGAATAGACAGAGCTATGATTGCAAGGACTGACTGTCCATGATATTAAAATGACAATTGAACAATATTTTGAAGCTGTACAGTCTATGTTTATGTTTACATTGTTTACAAACATTGGAATTAAACGAGCTTATATTTGGCGTTCTGATGGGGTACAACAGTTGAACTAACCTCAATAATCAATCTGTAGATATCATTCATTTATACCTCTGAAAATATATGTAGTGATTAAGGGTTCTAGCTTTTTTTCAGGCCAGAGGAGTGTGTATTAAGACATTCAGGTGTGGTTGTGTATCCCTCCGCCGGTCTGTGTGGTTGTGTGTCCCTCCGCCGGTCTGTGTGGTTGTGTATCCCTCCGCCGGTCTGTGTGGTTGTGTGTCCCTCCGCCGGTCTGTGTGGTTGTGTGTCCCTCCGCCGGTCTGTGTGGTTGTGTGTCCCTCCTCCGGTCTGTGTGGTTGTGTATCCCTCCGCCGGTCTGTGTGGTTGTGTGTCCCTCCGCCGGTCTGTGTGGTTGTGTATCCCTCCGCCGGTCTGTGTGGTTGTGTATCCCTCCACCGGTCTGTGTGGTTGTGTATCCCTCCGCTGGTCTGTGTGGTTGTGTATCCCTCAGCCGGTCTGTGTGGTTGTGTATCCCTCCGCCGGTCTGTGTGGTTGTGTATCCCTCCGCCGGTCTGTGTGATTGTGTTTGCCTCCACCGGTCTGTGTGGTTGTGTATCCCTCCGCCGGTCTGTGTGGCTGTGTATCCCTCTGCCGGTCTGTGTGGCTGTGTATCCCTCCGCCGGTCTGTGTGGTTGTGTATCCCTCCGCCGGTCTGTGTGGCTGTGTATCCCTCTGCCGGTCTGTGTGGCTGTGTATCCCTCCGCCGGTCTGTGTGGCTGTGTATCCCTCTGCCGGTCTGTGTGGCTGTGTATCCCTCCGCTGGTCTGTGTGGTTGTGTTTGCCTCCACCGGTCTGTGTGGCTGTGTATCCCTCCGCTGGTCTGTGTGGTTGTGCGTGTCTGTGCCGGTCTGTGTGGTTGTGTTTGCCTCCACCGGTCTGTGTGGCTGTGTATCCCTCCGCCGGTCTGTGTGGCTGTGTATCCCTCTGCCGGTCTGTGTGGCTGTGTATCCCTCCGCTGGTCTGTGTGGTTGTGCGTGTCTGTGCCGGTCTGTGTGGTTGTGTTTGCCTCCACCGGTCTGTGTGGCTGTGTATCCCTCCGCTGGTCTGTGTGGTTGTGCGTGTCTGTGCCGGTCTGTGTGGTTGTGTGTGCCTTTGCCTGCATACATTCTTGTGTATGTTTGCGTGATCCATCCAGCGTCTGTCTGTGTGTCTGTGTTTGTTTCATTCACCATCAAAGCCTGTGGATCCTGCAGCAGCACGAACTCTCTCATCAGACGGCAGCAGGGTGGTGGAGGTCTTCTTGCCGCTGCTTAATGTCATCAGCCCTGAGAGGAAGTCAGTCTAATCCACCCCAAAGCCTCCTCTTCATCTGTCCAGATAGCCCATGAAGAGACTATTGATTGCTTCTGCCTTTGAGGCGTCCTTCAGTATGCCTGTGCTGAATTAAGCCCCCACCACAACCTTTAATGTGTGTTTATCTACCGCCAGCAGTAATTAGTGTCCCGAATCAACGATGTACCACACGTAGTTCAACAGTGTTTCTAATCAAACATGACCATCATCTAAATCTGGCCAAGCCATCGCCCTTGGTGCCTCATTTACCTCAATAAACTTTTGAGATTCATCAAACTTTTCTGTCTCGTTGAGTTTGTAAATATTTTTTTTACCCGTTTGTCTAGTTTCTCTGTGTATGTTAGTCCCATCTTAATTTGGAGATGTGTTAGTCCAGTCATTATTTGACATTTGTATGTCCCAGTGTGTGGAACCTGACGAAGCAGCAGAATGGATTTAAGATCACCCTGAAGACCCTGGACACTGGAGGACAACCTGCTGTCCCGTCTCTCCTCCACCTCGAGGAACTTCCTGGGAGACAGAGCTGGAGGACAACCTGTTGTCCCGTCTCTCCTCCACCCCGGGGAACTTCCTGGGAGACACAGAGCTGGAGGACAACCTGCTGTCCCGTCTCTCCTCCACCTCAAGGGACTTCCTGGGAGACACAGAGCTGGAGGACAACCTGTTGTCCCGTCTCTCCTCCACCTCGGGGAACTTCCTGGGAGACACAGAGCTGGAGGACAACCTGCTGTCCCGTCTCTCCTCCACCTCAAGGGACTTCCTGGGAGACACAGAGCTGGAGGACAACCTGTTGTCCCGTCTCTCCTCCACCTCGAGGAACTTCCTGGGAGACACAGAGCTGGAGGACAACCTGCTGTGCCGTCTCTCCTCCACCTCGGGGAACTTCCTGGGAGACACAGAGCTGGAGGACAACCTGCTGTGGCGTCTCTCCTCCACCTCGAGGAACTTCCTGGGAGACACAGAGCTGGAGGACAACCTGTTGTCCCGTCTCTCCTCCACCTCAAGGAACTTCCTGGGAGACAGAGCTGGAGGACAACCTGCTGTCCCGTCTCTCCTCCACCTCGGGGAACTTCCTGGGAGACAGAGCTGGAGGACAACCTGCTGTCCCGTCTCTCCTCCACCTCAAGGGACTTCCTGGGAGACAGAGCTGGAGGACAACCTGTTGTCCCGTCTCTCCTCCACCCCGGGGAACTTCCTGGGAGACACAGAGCTGGAGGACAACCTGCTGTGCCGTCTCTCCTCCACCTCGGGGAACTTCCTGGGAGACACAGAGCTGGAGGACAACCTGCTGTCCCGTCTCTCCTCCACCTCAAGGGACTTCCTGGGAGACAGAGCTGGAGGACAACCTGCTGTGCCGTCTCTCCTCCACCTCAAGGAACTTCCTGGGAGACACAGAGCTGGAGGACAACCTGCTGTCCCGTCTCTCCTCCACCCCGGGGAACTTCCTGGGAGACACAGAGCTGGAGGACAACCTGCTGTCCCGTCTCTCCTCCACCTCGAGGAACTTCCTGGGAGACACAGAGCTGGAGGACAACCTGCTGTGCCGTCTCTCCTCCACCTCGGGGAACTTCCTGGGAGACACAGAGCTGGAGGACAACCTGCTGTCCCGTCTCTCCTCCACCCCGGGGAACTTCCTGGGAGACACAGAGCTGGAGGACAACCTGCTGTGCCGTCTCTCCTCCACCCCGGGGAACTTCCTGGGAGACACAGAGCTGGAGGACAACCTACTGTGCCGTCTCTCCTCCACCTCGAGGAACTTCCTGGGAGACACAGAGCTGGAGGACAACCTGCTGTGCCGTCTCTCCTCCACCCCGGGGAACTTCCTGGGAGACACAGAGCTGGAGGACAACCTGCTGTGCCGTCTCTCCTCCACCCCGGGGAACTTCCTGGGAGACACAGAGATGGAGGACAACCTGCTGTGCCGTCTCTCCTGCACCTCGAGGAACTTCCTGGGAGACACAGAGCTGGAGGACAACCTGTTGTCCCGCCTCTCCTCCACCTCGAGAAACTTCCTGGGAGACACAGAGCTGGAGGACAACCTGTTGTCCCGTCTCTCCTCCAACTCGAGGAACTTCCTGGGAGACACAGAGCTGGAGGACAACCTGCTGTCCCGTCTCTCCTCCAACTCGAGGAACTTCCTGGGAGACACAGAGCTGGAGGACAACCTGCTGTGCCGTCTCTCCTGCACCTCGAGGAACTTCCTGGGAGACACAGAGCTGGAGGACAACCTGCTGTCCCGTCTCTCCTCCACCTCAAGGGACTTCCTGGGAGACACAGAGCTGGAGTACAACCTGTTGTCCCATCTCTCCTCCACCTCGAGGAACTTCCTGGGAGACACAGAGCTGGAGGACAACCTGCTGTCCCGTCTCTCCTCCACCTCAAGGGACTTCCTGGGAGACACAGAGCTGGAGAACAACCTGTTGTCCCGTCTCTCCTCCACCTCGAGGAACTTCCTGGGAGACACAGAGCTGAAGGACAAACTGCTGTGGCGTCTCTCCTCCACCTCGAGGAACTTCCTGGGAGACACAGAGCTGGAGGACAACCTGCTGTGCCGTCTCTCCTCCACCTCGAAGAACTTCCTGGGAGACACAGAGCTGGAGGACAACCTGCTGTGCCGTCTCTCCTCCACCTCGGGGAACTTCCTGGGAGACACAGAGCTGGAGGACAACCTGCTTTGCCGTCTCTCCTCCACCTCGAGGAACTTCCTGGGAGACACAGAGCTGGAGGACAACCTGTTGTCCCGTCTCTCCTCCACCTCGAGGAACTTCCTGGGAGACACAGAGCTGGAGGACAACCTGTTGTCCCGTCTCTCCTCCACCTCGGGGAACTTCCTGGGAGACACAGAGCTGGAGGACAACCTGTTGTCCCGTCTCTCCTCCACCTCGGGGAACTTCCTGGGAGACACAGAGCTGGAGGACAACCTGTTGTCCCGTCTCTCCTCCACCTCGAGGAACTTCCTGGGAGACAGAGCTGGAGGACAACCTGCTGTGCCGTCTCTCCTCCACCTCGAGGAACTTCCTGGGAGACACAGAGCTGGAGGACAACCTGCTGTCCCGTCTCTCCTCCACCCCGAGGAACTTCCTGGGAGACACAGAGCTGGAGGACAACCTGCTGTCCCGTCTCTCCTCCACCCCGGGGAACTTCCTGGGAGACACAGAGCTGGAGGACAACCTGCTGTCCCGTCTCTCCTCCACCCCGAGGAACTTCCTGGGAGACACAGAGCTGGAGGACAACCTGTTGTCCCGTCTCTCCTCCACCCCGGGGAACTTCCTGGGAGACACAGAGCTGGAGGACAACCTGCTGTGCCGTCTCTCCTCCACCCCGGGGAACTTCCTGGGAGACACAGAGCTGGAGGACAACCTGCTGTGCCGTCTCTCCTCCACCTCAAGGAACTTCCTGGGAGACACAGAGCTGGAGGACAACCTGCTGTCCCGTCTCTCCTCCACCCCGGGGAACTTCCTGGGAGACACAGAGCTGGAGGACAACCTGCTGTGCCGTCTCTCCTCCACCCCGGGGAACTTCCTGGGAGACACAGAGCTGGAGGACAACCTACTGTGCCGTCTCTCCTCCACCTCAAGGAACTTCCTGGGAGACACAGAGCTGGAGGACAACCTGCTGTGCCGTCTCTCCTCCACCCCGGGGAACTTCCTGGGAGACACAGAGCTGGAGGACAACCTGCTGTGCCGTCTCTCCTCCACCCCGGGGAACTTCCTGGGAGACACAGAGCTGGAGGACAACCTGCTGTGCCGTCTCTCCTGCACCTCGAGGAACTTCCTGGGAGACACAGAGCTGGAGGACAACCTGTTGTCCCGTCTCTCCTCCACCTCGAGAAACTTCCTGGGAGACACAGAGCTGGAGGACAACCTGTTGTCCCGTCTCTCCTCCAACTCGAGGAACTTCCTGGGAGACACAGAGCTGGAGGACAACCTGCTGTCCCGTCTCTCCTCCAACTCGAGGAACTTCCTGGGAGACACAGAGCTGGAGGACAACCTGCTGTGCCGTCTCTCCTGCACCTCGAGGAACTTCCTGGGAGACACAGAGCTGGAGGACAACCTGCTGTCCCGTCTCTCCTCCACCTCAAGGGACTTCCTGGGAGACACAGAGCTGGAGTACAACCTGTTGTCCCATCTCTCCTCCACCTCGAGGAACTTCCTGGGAGACACAGAGCTGGAGGACAACCTGCTGTCCCGTCTCTCCTCCACCTCAAGGGACTTCCTGGGAGACACAGAGCTGGAGAACAACCTGTTGTCCCGTCTCTCCTCCACCTCGAGGAACTTCCTGGGAGACACAGAGCTGGAGGACAAACTGCTGTGGCGTCTCTCCTCCACCTCGAGGAACTTCCTGGGAGACACAGAGCTGGAGGACAACCTGCTGTGCCGTCTCTCCTCCACCTCGAAGAACTTCCTGGGAGACACAGAGCTGGAGGACAACCTGCTGTGCCGTCTCTCCTCCACCTCGGGGAACTTCCTGGGAGACACAGAGCTGGAGGACAACCTGCTTTGCCGTCTCTCCTCCACCTCGAGGAACTTCCTGGGAGACACAGAGCTGGAGGACAACCTCTTGTCCCGTCTCTCCTCCACCTCGAGGAACTTCCTGGGAGACACAGAGCTGGAGGACAACCTGTTGTCCCGTCTCTCCTCCACCTCGGGGAACTTCCTGGGAGACACAGAGCTGGAGGACAACCTGTTGTCCCGTCTCTCCTCCACCTCGGGGAACTTCCTGGGAGACACAGAGCTGGAGGACAACCTGTTGTCCCGTCTCTCCTCCACCTCGAGGAACTTCCTGGGAGACAGAGCTGGAGGACAACCTGCTGTGCCGTCTCTCCTCCACCTCGAGGAACTTCCTGGGAGACACAGAGCTGGAGGACAACCTGCTGTCCCGTCTCTCCTCCACCCCGAGGAACTTCCTGGGAGACACAGAGCTGGAGGACAACCTGCTGTCCCGTCTCTCCTCCACCCCGGGGAACTTCCTGGGAGACACAGAGCTGGAGGACAACCTGCTGTCCCGTCTCTCCTCCACCCCGAGGAACTTCCTGGGAGACACAGAGCTGGAGGACAACCTGTTGTCCCGTCTCTCCTCCACCCCGGGGAACTTCCTGGGAGACACAGAGCTGGAGGACAACCTGCTGTGCCGTCTCTCCTCCACCCCGGGGAACTTCCTGGGAGACACAGAGCTGGAGGACAACCTGCTGTGCCGTCTCTCCTCCACCTCAAGGAACTTCCTGGGAGACACAGAGCTGGAGGACAACCTGCTGTGCCGTCTCTCCTCCACCCCGGGGAACTTCCTGGGAGACACAGAGCTGGAGGACAACCTGCTGTCCCGTCTCTCCTCCACCCCGGGGAACTTCCTGGGAGACACAGAGCTGGAGGACAATCTGCTGTCCCGTCTCTCCTCCACCCCGGGGAACTTCCTGGGAGACACAGAGCTGGAGGACAACCTGCTGTCCCGTCTCTCCTCCACCCCGGGGAACTTCCTGGGAGACACAGAGCTGGAGGACAACCTGCTGTCCCGTCTCTCCTCCACCCCGGGGAACTTCCTGGGAGACACAGAGCTGGAGGACAACCTGCTGTGCCGTCTCTCCTCCACCTCGGGGAACTTCCTGGGAGACACAGAGCTGGAGGACAACCTGTTGTCCCGTCTCTCCTCCACCTCAAGGGACTTCCTGGGAGACACAGAGCTGGAGGACAACCTGCTGTGCCGTCTCTCCTCCACCTCGGGGAACTTCCTGGGAGACACAGAGCTGGAGGACAACCTGCTGTGCCGTCTCTCCACCTCGGGGAACTTCCTGGGAGACACAGAGCTGGAGGACAACCTGCTCTCCCGCCTCTCCTCCACCTCGGGGAACTTCCTGGGAGACACAGAGCTGGAGGACAACCTGCTGTGCCGTCTCTCCTCCACCTCGGGGAACTTCCTGGGAGACACAGAGCGGAGGACAACCTGGAGATCACCAAACATTTTCTTTGTTTCGGAGTCTCTCTGTCTCTCTCTCTCTCTCTCTCTCTCCCCCAATCCTATACATGAGAGCTATTAGTAATGGGTCTTCATCTCCACATCTAGAAATTGCCTTACAGATGTTTTGGAATGTACAGAATATTGAGAGACCGACAAATAGCCTCCTGCTTACTGCAGATCGAACTGTTGGCACAATCATAACTAGTGAAAGAAGTGAGCAGTAGAAAACCTGCTCATTAGTGACTCAATAGAGGTTCAAGGACACATCTTAAAGTCGTTGAAGATATGAGAGTGGATTCATTTACAAAGTGCCACTGCTTTGACACTGCTAGTATTTTCACCTGTTAGACATCTTCCCCAGCCGCCTTGAAGTGGAATGCTCTCTTTGTTCAGCTGTAGATGATATGTTATGTAACACACTTCCCGTGTGCGTGTGTGTGTGTGTGTGTGTGTGTGTGTGTGTGTGTGTGTGTGTGTGTGTGTGTGTGTGTGTGTGTGTGTGTGTGTGTGTGTGTGTGTGTGTGTGTGTGTGTGTGTGTGTGTGTGTGTGTGTGTGTGTGTGTGTGTGTGTGTGTGTGTGTTGCGTGTGTGTGTTGCGTGTGTGTGTGTATTGCAGGGAAAATAAGCCAAGGTGACAGAGGTCAACATCAACGAGGTGTGAGAGCACTAACCAGCTTGAGGCCACCTCCATATTGAACTTTATAATAAATTACCTCCATAAGACCCAACCAACGTACCAGTTCTCTCTATTGACCTGCCTTGTTATTGTATGTAAACATACACTCCCTAGTGAGCACACACACACACACACACTTCTCTCTAGGTACCTTCTGTATTGATCCACCATGTTTCTTCGTGCCTCAGAGCTCCCCAGTGAGCTGATTCTTTATGCACGCTCCTCTCCTCTGCTCTGTTTTCTTCCTTTATTAGTTTCCAGTGTTTCTGCTCTGTTCTCTTCCTCCATTATTTTCCAGTGTTTTCTGCTCTGTTTTCTTCCTTTATTAGTTTCCAGTGTTTCTGTTCCGTTCTCTTCCTCCATTAGTTTCCAGTGTTTTCTGCTCTGTTCTCTTCCTCCATTAGTTTCCAGTGTTTTCTGCTCTGTTTTCTTCCTCCATTAGTTTCCAGTGTTTCTGCTCTGTTCTCTTCCTCCATTAGTTTCCAGTGTTTCTGCTCTGTTCTATTCCTTTATTAGTTTCCAGTGTTTCTGCTCTGTTCTCTTCCTCCATTAGTTTCCAGTGTTTTCTGCTCTGTTCTCTTCCTTTATTAGTTTCCAGTGTTTCTGCTCTTTTTTCTTCCTCCATTAGTTTCCAGTGTTTTCTGCTCTGTTTTCTTCCTCCATTAGTTTCCAGTGTTTTCTGCTCTGTTTTCTTCCTCCATTAGTTTCCAGTGTTTTCTGCTCTGTTTTCTTCCTCCATTAGTTTCCAGTGTTTCTGCTCTGTTCTCTTCCTTTATTAGTTTCCAGTGTTTTCTGCTCTGTTCTCTTCCTTTATTAGTTTCCAGTGTTTTCTGCTCTGTTCTCTTCCTCCATTAGTTTCCAGTGTTTCTGCTCTGTTCTCTTCCTTCATTAGTTTCCAGTGTTTCTGCTCTGTTCTCGTCCTCCATTAGTTTCCAGTGTTTTCTGCTCTGTTCTCTTCCTCCATTAGTTTCCAGTGTTTTCTGCTCTGTTCTCTTCCTTTATTAGTTTCCAGTGTTTCTGCTCTGTTTTCTTCTTCCATTAGTTTCCAGTGTTTCTGCTCTATTCTCTTCCTCCATTAGTTTCCAGTGTTTTCTGCTCTGTTTTCTTCCTCCATTAGTTTCCAGTGTTTTCTGCTCTGTTTTCTTCCTCCATTAGTTTCCAGTGTTTTCTGCTTTCTCTAGTTTTTATTGTGTTTGTCGCTCTCTGGCGCTGTTATGCTCTGCTATTGCTACCCGGAGAAGCACTGAGGAGTCGCAGGGTGAGATATGGTTTGCAATCTCACTGCTCTTTGCAGTTAGCTCGACACCCTGGCCTCATTGTAGAGAGTTTAATCAAATGAAATTGCTCTCTGTAGGGCAGACACACAGATTTGACCTTTTGGATTAAATTAAATACATTTCAGTAGATATTTTGCCAAGCACAGTCTGTTGTACAATTCCCAGCCAGCTCGTACTTTAGATATGTTCCAGGAAATAAATCATTACGGTTCTAGAAGTGTGTCTGTTCTAACCATTGTGTTCTTACATGCCAGGTGTTCAGTGTGGTGTTCCAGAATGTTCTATCCATTGTGTTTCTATGTGCCATGCGGTACTGAGTCTGTTCTACCTATTGTTTTTCTATGCTTCAGGCGTTCAGTGTGCCCTTCCAGAATGTGGTGATAAAGGCGCAGGCTGACGAGGTGTTCAAACAGAGAGTGCCTAACCGGAAGGACCGCATCACTGTCCAAGTGTTTCAGTACACCATCAGAGGCCTATTTTAGTGTGATGAACTCACGTACCGTACATCGCACAGCTCGTCTTCAAGGTACACAGGAAGTGAAAGGTCAATAAAAGCTTTGTCTATTAGTGGTCAAATGGAAATGTCATTACATATTCGGTACTGATGTTATTGCCCTTTAAAATTGTAGTGGCCTCCATTTTGTATTTTTTGGATTCTCATTGCCCTTTAAAAAATAACAATATATGAATTAATGTGATTTTGACTGCAGATGTTTCTTGTCATTGTGAACCCAGATGCTGTTGATGAATATGAGATCAACCCTACAGAGCTAGTTTTCCAGCTATGGTAACCCGTCCAACCAGGAGTGACCTCTGCTGTCCACTTCCTGTCCAACCACTCCTGGGGCGGGATCAAAGTGAGTCAAAAAGGAAGTGAACATGCCAGACCTATATACGTTGTTGAGGTAGAAGTCACGTTTAACCACAGATCTAGGATCAGCTTACCCCCCCCCCCCCCCCCCCCCCCCAAAAGCCAAACCTTTACCATCAGGGGACAACATGCTAAACAGTCTTTAAAACAATGTCTAGGGGTAACCTACTACAATAGACACTAGAGAACTTTAGAACAAACCCTCCACTGACTATTCTTGTAATTTACGTGGAGTAGGACTGAACTCCCCGATTTTCATTTAGTTATTTTAACACTTCGTCTGTTTGGACTCCATAACTCAGTACTGTGTAAGTTACCAGAACATATTAACTCATTACTGTGGAAGTTACCAGAACATAATAACTCAGTACTGTGGAAGTTACTAGAACACAGTAACTCATTACTGTGGAAGTTACCAGAACATATTAACTCATTACTGTGGAAGTTACCGGAACATATTAACTCATTACTGTGGAAGTTACCAGAACATAATAACTCAGTACTGTGTAAGTTACCAGAACATAATAACTCAGTACTGTGGATGTTACCGGAACATATTAACTCATTACTGTGGAAGTTACCAGAACAAAATAACTCAGTACTGTGGAAGTTACCAGAACAAAATAACTCAGTACTGTGGATGTTACCGGACCATAGTAACTCATTACTGTGGAAGTTACCAGAACATATTAACTCAGTACTGTGGAAGTTACCAGAACAAAATAACTCAGTACTGTGGAAGTTACCAGAACATAATAACCCAGTACTGTGGAAGTTACCGGAACATAGTAACTCAGTACTGTGGAAGTCACCAGAACATATTAACTCAGTACTGTGGAAGTTACCAGAACATAGTAACTCAGTACTGTGGAAGTTACCGGAACATAGTAACTCAGTACTGTGGAAGTTACCGAAACATAGTAACTCAGTACTGTGGAAGTTACCGGAACATAGTAACTCAGTACTGTGGAAGTTACCGGAACATATTAACAGTACTGTGGAAGTTACCGGAACATATTAACCCAGTACTGTGGAAGTTACCAGAACACAGTAACACATTACTGTGGAAGTTACCGGAACATAGTAACTCATTACTGTGGAAGTCACCAGAACATATTAACCCAGTACTGTGGAAGTTACCAGAACACAGTAACACATTACTGTGGAAGTTACCGGAACATAGTAACTCATTACTGTGGAAGTCACCAGAACATATTAACTCAGTACTGGGGAAGTTACCAGAACACAGTAACTCATTACTGTGTGTAACGATCGTCTTCGGGAGAAAGAGAGGAGGACCAAAGCGCAGCGTGGTAAGTGTTCATGATGGTGTTTTTAATCAAACTCAGAACACTAAACAAAACAATAAACGATGTGAACAAACGAAACAGTACCGTGTGGCGACAAACACTGACACAGAAGACACACACCCACCCAACTCACGCCCTGACCACACTAAAACAAAGAAAATACAAAAGAACTATGGTCAGAACGTGACAGTACCCACCCCCCCCCTCCAAGGTGCGGACTCCGGCCGCAAAACCTGAACCTATAAGGGAGGGTCTGGGTGGGCATCTGTCCGCGGTGGCGGCTCTGGCGCTGGACGTGGACCCCACTCCACCATTGTCTTTGTCCGCTTTCTTAGCGTCCTTTGAGCGGCGACCCTCGCCGCCGACCTTGGCCTGGGAACCCTAATAAAGGGCCCCACTGGACTGAGGAGCGCCTCTGGACTGAGGGGCAGCTCAGGACTGAGGGGCAGCTCATGACTGAGGGGTAGCTCATGACTGAGGGGTAGCTCAGGACTGAGAGGTAGCTCAGGACTGAGAGGTAGCTCAGGACTGAGAGGTAGCTCAGGACTGAGAGGTAGCTCAGGACTGAGGGGTAGCTCAGGACTGAAGGGCAGCTCATTACTGAGGGGCAGCTCCGGACTGAGGACAGCTCCGGACTGAAGGACAGCTCAGGACTGAGGGGCAGCTCCGGACTGAAAGGCAGCTCCGGACTGAAAGGCAGCTCCGGATTGAAGGGCAGCTCCTGACTGGTGGGCGGCTCTAGCAGCTCCTGACTGGTGGGCGGCTCTGGCAGCTCCTGACTGGCGGGCGGCTCTGGCAGCTCCTGACTGGCGGGTGGCTCTGGCAGCTCCTGACTGGCGGGCGGCTCTGGCAGCTCCTGACTGGCGGGCGGCTCTGGCAGCTCATGACTGGCGCTCGGCTCTGGCAGCTCCTGACTGACGGACAGCTCTGGCAGCTCCTGACTGACGGACGGCTCTAGCGGCTCCTGACTGTCGGCTCTAACGGCTCAGGACAGACGGGCGGTGCTGACGGATCAGGACAGACGGGCGGCTCAGATGGCGCTGGACAGACGGGCAGCTCAGGCGGCGTTGGACAGACGGGCAGCTCAGGCGGCGTTGGACAGACGGGCAGCTCAGGCGGCGCTGGACAGACGGACAGCTCAGGCGGCGCTGGACAGACGGGCAGCTCAGGCGGCGCTGGACAGACGGGAGACTCTGGCCTACTGAGGCGCACAGTAGGCCTGGTGCGTGGTGCCGGAACTGGTGGTACCGGACTGGGGACACGCACCACTGGGCGAGTGCGGGGAGCAGGAACAGGGCGTACTGGACTCTGGAGACGCACAGGAAGCCTGGTGCGTGGTGTTGGCACTGGTGGTACTGGGCTGGTGGGAGGAGGTGGCACCGGGTAGACCGGACCGTGAAGGCACACAGGAGGTCTCGAGCACCGAGCCTGCCCAACCTTACCTGGTTGAATGCTCCCCGTAGCCAGGCCAGTGCGGCGAGGTGGAATAGCCCGCACTGGGCTGTGCTGGCGAACCGGGGACACCATGCGTAAGGCTGGTGCCATGTACACCGGCCCGAGGAGACGCACTGGAGACCAGATGCGCTGACCTGGCTTCATGGCACGTGGCTCGATGCCCACTCTAGCCCGGCCGATACGAGGAGCTGGAATGTACCGCACCGGGCTATGCACACACACCGGGGACACTGTGCGCTCCACCGCATAACACGGTGCCTGCCCGGTACGACGCTCTCCACGGTAAGCATGGGGAGTTGGCTCAGGTCTTCCACCTGGCTTAAGACCACTCCCCGTGTGCCCCCTCCCAATAAATTTTTGGGGCTGCCTCTCGGGCTTCCTTGCCAGCCGTGTTCCTTCGTAACGCGGGTTCCCTTTAGCTTCTGCCTCCGCTCTCCTGGCTGCCTCCACCTGTTCCCATGGGAGGTGATCCCTTCCAACCAGGATCTCCTCCTATGTGTAGCAACCATTGCCGTCCAGAATGTTCTCCCATGTCCATTCCTCCTTAAAGCGCTGCTCCTGCTGTTGCTGCCTTTTACCACGCTGCTTGGTCCTTTTTTGGTGGGTGTTTCTGTAACGATCGTCTTCGGGGGAAAGAGAGGAGGACCAAAGTGTAGCGTGGTAAATGTTCATGATAATGTTTTTAATCAAACTCAGAACACTAAACAAAACAATAAACGATGTGAACAAACGAAACAGTCCCCTGTGGCGACAAACACTGACACGGAAGACACACACCCACCCAACTCATGCCCTGACCACACTAAAACAAAGAAAATACAAAAGAACTATGGTCAGAACGTGACACTGTGGAAGTTACCAGAACATATTAACTCATTACTGTGGAAGTTACCGGAACACAGTAACTCATTACTGTGGAAGTTACCAGAACACAGTAACTCAGTACTGTGGAAGTTACCGGAACACAGTAACTCATTACTGTGGAAGTTACCAGAACATATTAACTCAGTACTGTGGAAGTTACCAGAACATATTAACTCAGCATTGTGGAAGTTACCGGAACACAGTAACTCATTACTGTGGAAGTTACCAGAACATATTAACTCAGTACTGTGGAAGTTACCGGAACATAGTAACTCATTACTGTGGAAGTTACCGGAACACAGTAACTCAGTACTGTGGAAGTTACCAGAACATATTAACTCAGCTGTCACGCCCTGACCATAGTAAGCTGTTTATTCTCTGTGTTGGTTGGGGCGTGATAGTGACTTGGGTGGGTCATCTAGGTGTTTTGTATTTCTATGGTGGCCTAAAATGGTTCCCAATCAGAGGCAGCTCTTTATCGTTGTCTCTGATTGGGGATCATATTTAGGTAGCCATTGCCTCATTTGTGTTTGTGGGGTCTTGACTATGTGTAGTTGCCTGTCAGTACTATTTTGTATAGCTTCACGTTTCGTTTGTTCATTTTGTTGGTTTGTTCGGTGTTCATTCATTAAAAGAGAATGTACGCATACCACGCTGCGCCTTGGTCTCATTCTAACGACGGACGTGACATCAGTTCGGTGGACGTTACCGGAACATAGTAACTCAGTACTGTGGAAGTTACCGGAACATAGTAACTCAGTACTGTGGAAGTTACCGGAACATAGTAACTCAGTACTGTGGAAGTTACCGGAACATAGTAACTCAGTACTGTGGAAGTTACTGGAACATATTAACTCATTACTGTGGAAGTTACCGGAACATATTAACTCAGTACTGTGGAAGTTACCGGAACATATTAACTCAGTACTGTGGAGGTTCCCGGAACATAATAACTCAGTACTGTGGAAGTTACCGGAACATATTAACTCAGTACTGTGGAAGTTACCGGAACATATTAACTCAGTACTGTGGAGGTTCCCGGAACATAATAACTCAGTACTGTTGTCACGGATCCCCCCGGCACTGCTGCTCATTCCGTTCACCTGCTCGACGTCTACGTCACCGGCATTCTAGGCGTCACTGAACTGGATTCATTACCATCCAACCCCGGACTGTCTTGTCTCATTACACACACCTGGTTCCCAATCCCGCTGATTAGTGTGTTATATATGTGCCCTCTGTTCCCTGTTGTCCTTGTCGGTTATTGTTACCATGTCCGTTGGTCTTGGGAGCACCTGTGCTGTCGTATCGGCTTCCATGCTACGTGTTATTGTGCACTTGTTTTACGGGTCTCATCCCGTGTATTATTTAGAGGTTTACACCTCGCTCTTTTGTTTGGGTGGAGGTTATTCGAAAGTAATAACTCAGTACTGTGGAAGTTATCAGAACATGATAACTCAGGACTGTGGAGGTTATCAGAACATGATAACTCAAGAATGTGGAGGTTATCAGAACATGATAAATCAGGACTGTGGAGGTTACCAGAACATGATAAATGAGGACTGTGGAGGTTACCAGAACATGATATGTCAGGACTGTGGAGGTTAATAGAACATGATAAATCAGGACTGTGGAGGTTAATAGAACATGATAACTCAGGACTGTGGAGGTTACCAGAACATGATAAATCAGGACTGTGGAGGTTACCAGAACATGATAACTCAGGACTGTGGAGATTGTCAGAACATGATAACTCAGTACTGTGGAGGTTACCAGAACATGATAACTCAGGACTGTGGAGGTTAATAGAACACGATAACTCAGGACTGTGGAGGTTACCACAACATGATAAATCAGGACTGTGGAGGTTGTCAGAACATGATAACTCAGTACTGTGGAGGTTAATAGAACATGATAACTCAGGACTGTGGAGGTTAATAGAACATGATATGTCAGGAATGGGGAGGTTACCAGAACATGATAAATGAGGACTGTGGAGGTTAATAGAACATGATAACTCAGGACTGTGGAGGTTAATAGAACATGATAAATCAGGACTGTGGAGGTTAATAGAACATGATAACTCAGGACTGTGGAGGTTACCAGAACATGATAAATCAGGACTGTGGAGGTTGTCAGAACATGATAACTCAGGACTGTGGAGGTTATCAGAACATGATAACTCAGTACTGTGGAGGTTACCAGAACATGATACCTCAGGACTGTGGAGGTTACCAGAACATGATAACTCAGGACTTTGGAGGTTAATAGAACATCATAACTCAGGACTGTGGAGGTTACCACAACATGATAAATCAGGACTGTGGAGGTTGTCAGAATATGATAAATCAGGACTGTGGAGGTTACCACAACATGATAAATCAGGACTGTAAAGGTTACCAGAACATGATACCTCAGGACTGTGGAGGTTAATAGAACATGATAACTCAGGACTGTGGAGGTTACCACACATGATAACTCAGGACTGTGGAGGTTACCAGAACATGATAACTCAGGACTGTGAAGGTTACCACAACATGATAACTCGGAACTGTGGAGGTTACCACACCATGATAAATCAGGACTGTGAAGGTTACCACAACATGATAAATCAGGACTGTGAAGGTTACCACAACATGATAAATCAGGACTGTGTGGAGGTTACCACAACATGATAACTCAGGACTGTGGAGGTTGTCAGAACATGATAACTCAGGACTGTGGAGGTTACTAGAACATGATACCTCAGGACTGTGAAGGCTACCACAACATGATAACTCAGGACTGTGGAGGTTAATAGAACATGATAACTCAGGACTGTGGAGGTTACCACACATGATAACTCAGGACTGTGGAGGTTACCAGAACATGATAACTCAGGACTGTGAAGGTTACCACAACATGATAACTCGGAACTGTGGAGGTTACCACACCATGATAAATCAGGACTGTGAAGGTTACCACAACATGATAAATCAGGACTGTGAAGGTTACCACAACATGATAAATCAGGACTGTGTGGAGGTTACCACAACATGATAACTCAGGACTGTGGAGGTTGTCAGAACATGATAACTCAGGACTGTGGAGGTTACTAGAACATGATACCTCAGGACTGTGAAGGCTACCACAACATGATAACTCAGGACTGTGGAGGTTGTCAGAACATGATAACTCAGGACTGTGGAGGTTAATAGAACATGATAACTCAGGACTGTGGAGGTTAATAGAACATGATAACTCAGGACTGTGGAGGTTGTCAGAACATGATAACTCAGGACTGTGGAGGTTATCCGAACATGATAATTCAAGACTGTGAAGGTTACCACAATATGATAAATCAGGACTGTGGAGGTTACTAGAACATAATGGGTGCAGTGAAATCTACTTCCATGACAATAGAGCATTACCACTAAAACATGTATGAAATGCCAAAGTCATGCCATTCTTTTTGCAAAACTTTTAACTTGAGATGTCTCTTCCTCTCAAGGGTTCACTACTCTCACAACCTTGATGAGCGAGGGAGGGAGGGAGTGAGCGAGGGAGGGAGATATTTCCGAAAGATGCAGAGCTACAACGTTCCCACTTGCTCAGGGTTTACAGTAGCATTGAGAGCAGACGTCTAGCTTCTCCGTACCCCTGCGTACTGTATGCATGCCATAGAGCATATTTCTCCCCTCCCGTCAGATCAGTTTAGACACAAGCTAAATCCTAATGGCAGTGTACCTCTTAGGCTTTCATGCTCATAAATATTTCATCTCAGACCCACTCCAATATTAACTCAAACCATCCTAACCTCCAATACCATCTCCTCCCCTATCCTTCAACTCCACAGAGACGTCAATTTAGGTACCGTTATTTACATTCATTCACTTTAGTTCTTATCGCGGTTAAGAACATAATCAGCTGGAGAGACCTACATGTGACAGGACCCTCTTAGATTAGATTATATCAGAATGAGATCCTGTGATAGGAGCATCTAAATGCAGATTATATCAGAATGAGATCCTGTGATAGGACCATCTAAATTCAGATCATATCAGCATGAGATCCTGTGATAGGACCATCTAAATTCAGATTTTATCAGCATGAGATCCTGTGAAAGGACCATCTAAATTGAGATTATATCAGAATGAGATCCTGTGATAGGACCATCTAAATTCAGATTATATCAGAATGAGATCCTGTGATAGACCATCTAAATTGAGATTATATCAGAATGAGATCCTGTGATAGGACCATCTAAATTGAGATTATATCAGAATGAGATCCTGTGATAGGAGCATCTAAATTCAGATTATATCAAACTGAGATCCTGTGATAGGACCATCTAAATTCAGATTTTATCAGCATGAGATCCTGTGATAGGACCATCTAAATTCAGATTATATCAAATTGAGATCCTGTGGTAGGACCATCTAAATTCAGATTATATCAGAATGAGATCCTGTGATAGGACCATCTAAATTGAGATTATATCAGAATGAGATCCTGTGATAGACCATCTAAATTCACATTTTATCAGAATGAGATCCTGTGATAGGACCATCTAAATTGAGATTATATCAGAATGAGATCCTGTGATAGACCATCTAAATTCAGATTTTATCAGAATGAGATCCTGTGGTATGACCCTCTTGGATTATATTATATCAAGATGAGGTTCTGTGATATGATCCTCGTAGATTAGATTATATCAGGAAGAGATCCTGTGATTGGACATTTAATTATTAGATTATATCATGATGAGATCCTGCGATAGGACCACTTTAGATTATATTATATCAGAATGAGATCCTGTGATAGGACCCCCTTAGATTAGATTCTATGAGGATGAGATCCAATGATAGGCCCCTCTTAAATTAGATTATATCAGTTTGAGATCCTGTGATAGGACTCTCTTAGATTAGATTATCAGGATGAGATTCTGTGGTAGTACCCTCTTAGATTAGATTATCAGGATGAGATTCTGTGATTGGACCTTTAATTATCAGATTATATGAGGATGAGATCCTGTGGTAGTACCCTTTTAGATTCTGTTAGAAGGATGGAATGGGGAATATTCTTTATTGACTCACTGGCTATCTGAGAAGCTGCCAACCCACATATTGGTCATTACCTAAGTAGAGGACTTATTTAATCTTAGCTCATCAAGGGCCACGGTGGATGTCTCTGGGGAAGGGGTTGTGCTGTACTTCGATAGGACCTTGACTTGATTGACAGGGACTGAGAGGACAGTGTGTTTGTTTGTGTGCCCGTGTGGGTGTGTAGGTCCGTATGCGGGTGTATGTGCACTGGTCTGTGTGTGCATCACAGTACTCTGTTCTCCAGACATCCGAAGATGAGGTGGGAACGAATGTTGTCAGATAGAAGACAAGAATAAGAACCAGGTTTGTGCTGCCGAAGCATTCCCCTGTTCTACCCCCCTGTGTTGAACAGCCTAATGTCTACTCAGCACTACGGTTTGAATAAATACAATTTATATTGGCGTTACAGAAGATAAGCACTTCGTCTTCTTATGTGATGTTCCAATCCAAACTTTTCTCCTTTGTGGCATTTCTGTAAACAATAAGAGCAATTTACTGTTTGTTCACCTTAGAAAAGTTTCTGAGATGGTGGGAAAATACCTTGTACATATCAATTTCGAAAAAGCAAATGCATTGTTGCTTCATATTTAGTGGGTCAGGGAAGCTAAATGTGTACATTTGGCTCTATACTCTTGCATTTTGGATTTGAGATCAAATGTTTCATATGAGGTGACAGTACAGAATGTCACCTTTTATTTTAGGGTATTTTCATACAGGGCTCTTGAGTGGCGCAGTGGTGTAAGTTCCTGGTTTGAATCGAGGCTGCATCACATCTGGCTGTGATTCGGAGTCCCACAGGGCGTCATTGTAAATAAGAATTTGTTCTTAAACGACTTGCCTCGTAAAAGAAAGGTCACACGTTGATTCCATTCCAGCCATTATTATGAGTTGTCTTCCACTCAGCAGCATCCTGTGGTATGAGAGGATAGTAGGACATTATGAGGCGTCATATCTGCTTATGATATGTAATACAATTTCCAACAGTCTCATACTGATCCCCCTATGCTCTATTATGACAGTAGATGACAGTAGGGGATCACTCCATTGGTATTATAGAGCTCTAGATTATAATGGACGAAATAATATAAACGTCACAAACAGATGAAACCATCTGTATTATATTGTGTAAGGGACAGGCACAGGTAAATGCCATAGACTTTAGCTCTAGTTAACTTTATACTTTAGGAATAGTGGATCACACCAGGATGTGCCGAGTCAATTTGACACAAAATATATTGAAATGTGAAGCTTTGATTTTAACTGACCTGGCAGACGTCACAGCTTGAGTCTTCAGCAGTGTTTGATGCTGTATTTTTCACTAGTTCACTAGTTGGTCCCCGCCCGAATGATTGGGTTCCTGTGGCTGATTTGTAGATCACATGTTTTGTTTTGTTACATTTTTACCCCTTTACCCTGAAAACCCAGTAACCTGGTTTGATGTTTGATTGAGTAGTCTCCAAGACTTTGTTCCGGTCTGAAATCAGCTGGGAATGGATTATTAGTAATACACACACATTCAAACCTGTGCGGATAATTGGCCCACACACACACACGTGTGGTGTGTGTGTGTGTGTGTGTGTGTGTGCGTGTGTGTGCACGTGTTTGCACACTTGTTGTTGACCAATTATCCAAGCCCTCCCTGTATGGGTAACCAATCACATCAGAGATAAATCAGCGAACCACTCATAGGCCCTGGGCAACACAGATCACACGGAATGAAGAAGAACCTTATACACTTTACCTTCAGAAAATAGTGGGGGTTGTCGCTACATTTCAGATGCCTACTTTTTCTATCGTAACTTCATGTGTTGTCAACCTCAACCGTTGCACTTACAGTTACTTCAAGTGATTTTGAGTCACTGTAACCCTGGTGGCTCGTGGGCCAAATAAGGCCCAGAGGTGGGTTTTAATTGGCCCCCCAAGTTTTTGAGGCAACATTTTTTTTTACAAAAATTGTATTTGTTTATATTTTTTATGTTGGACATCAAAGACAAAAAACACCTGGAAATCAGCTCCAAGTGATTTTAATTTTGGAAATCTGTTACAAACAGTCCCACACACAATACAGAGAGAGATGATTGTAATCAAATGTAAGCAAGGTTTGATGTTATTGCTTTAGTCAAATACTATATCTGTTACAGTCAATTTGCGGTCAATTTGCAGTCTACAAATGATTTGTAATTTTTTTCAGGCCCCCTGACCATCCGCTCAAGAAAAGACTGTCCTGCAGGAGAAACTAGTTGGTGATCCCTGCCGTAGGGGGTCCAGGTTTTAGTTGTATCAAACTGAACATGTTGAGTAAAGGCCCCACGAAGCCATGCCTCCAATATAATGTCCAGTGTGCCTGGCCTTTTTGAGGGAAAAATAGATACCACCCATGACTGTATTTGTGAGTGACAGAGACATCATTGTTGAATTTACCATTTTGATGTCCTGTGGCTGTCACCATGTGAGTTCCTATGTGAATATCACCATTATAATTGAATGCTTTTTGACACTGTGTGACTCATGCCTTGTTTTGAGACCTAGCTTTACCCTAATACAGTGGCCTGAAACTCGTGGTTTTACACGCCACGTCAGGCCTGCAAGTACGGTTACAAATTTCTGGTAACTATCCCAAATTCCCAGATAAACTAAACAATCTTGGTTAGAGGATTTCCAGGAATCTTCTACCCAGTATTTCTGAAAAACGTATCAGCATTTTGAAACCCTACCTGCAAGTCACATTATGCTGGCCTGCAAAGTGATGTGTAATTCCTATTGGAATCAAGACAGAGTTAAAGCATCCAGCAATTTCTATTCACCTGCAACCTGCACTCGTTATGACAGCCAGGCTAGGAAACAGTGTGACCTAACCCATTTAAATGTGAACAACCGTTTCAGTAATGGGTGCAAAAAAATGATTTGCTTAGAAATGTTTTTATTTATTTTTGTGTAGCATAAGATTCATCAATCAACCACTCAATGTACATGCAAAAACACAGATATGTACAAAAATCCTCCAAAATATACCTTCAGTAGAGCATGCTGGGTAAAAAAATGTAATTTGTTTTCATGACTTAAAAAAAAAGGAGTTGATGTGACTTCTCATTTAGTTTTGAGTCAGTACCACATAAATCCCATGAAGTAATAATAACTTTTCATTGAGTTCAACTTGCTAGAAAAAGTTCTGTAAAGAATGCCTTGGTTTACAGCCAACCAGGACTAGAAAGAGACACTTTGAGAGATGCAGAATCTCACCGAGCGAGAGAGAGGGAGCGAAGAGAAAAGGCAATCAATTGGGCAGATTGGAGCTGAATAGGCTATATCCCCCAGACCTAGGAATATAATGGAGCTCAAGAGCCCATATCCCCAGCAGTGGGATTCTATGGAGAGGCCCTAAAGTACCTGGGTCCTCCAGACACATAGTGCAGTCTAAAGGCATGGGACTCTCACAGCCTAGCAGAGGGATGGAAATGAAACCGGCAAAACGGTTTAGTGAAAAAGTTAATTTCTCTCCATCTTTTTCATCTCTCTTCACTTCACTTTGTAAGGAGCATGATAGCTTGGGTACGTGGGTAGTGTTCTCAAGTTTAATATAGACCACTGAGTTTTGTGACAGAAGTTGAATTGATCATTCTTCTTTCACAACGTTATCTACAAAACTATTCTTGTCCTGAATATAGTGTGTAGGTTTCCTCTGTAGAAAAGCCATAATCTCTCAAACTCAACAGTCTGTTTGGATATCCTTCATGTCTGTTTAATGTCATTCTGCCTAAGTCTCTGCTGCAGTGGAAATGTTGTATAGCCATAGTTAGAGGCCAGCTCCCTTACGGCAGAGAGCCTTGATGATGAGCAAAGCAAGACATTGAGAGACAGCTGGATGGACCGTGGTGTGTTGCCACAGGCCACGTTCACTACTGATATCATGACATAGGGAAGACAAACCTTAGCCGGCGATGGTGAAAACGACATTGTTAGAACTGGAGGGTGGGTGGTGCTTAAAGAGATTCTCTGGTACTTTTGTATACTTTTTAACCAGTAGTTCTGAAAGCAGCACTCACGAGCCAAAAGTGGTCCCTGACAATTGTGACGTATACAGTATGTGCAGATATAAGCAGCACGTAGCTGCGCTCTCTCGGGCTCTGCAGTGTCCACTGAGACGTTGGGCCTGCACAGCAACTTCATTGGATAATGCTGGGCAGGCGTCTTGCTAGCTGTCACTCAAACTGCAAAAGGAAGCTCAGTGGTTAGAAGTGGAATTGATAGAGATTGGCCCACGTGGTGGGGAATGTAGGGTAAATAGCGCAGCACAGTTTCCAGAAAACAGTCGCATCAAAACTAGGACTTTGGCTAATTGAGGTAAGACAGTAATTCTGCTCAAATACAGTACTTTACATGTATGAACTATACATTGACACATCCAGCACAAAGAGGAAGGTTTCAAAAATACTCTCCTAGTCGCCAAAGTATCGGAGCATATCTTTAACAGAGAGGATACAAAAAGCTCTATCTCTTACGCTTGCGTGCTCTCTGCTCTGTCTCTCTCTCTCTCTCTTTCCCTCTCTTTCTTTCTTTTTCTCTCTCTATGTCTCTCCCCCTCTCTCTTTCACTCTCTTTTTCTCTCCCTCTCTATCTCCCCTCTCTCTCTTTCTTGTTCTCTCTTTCTCTCTCTCTCTCTCTCTCTCTCTCTCTCTCTCTCTGTCTTTCTGTCTCTCTCTCCCCACCTCTCTCCCCCCTCCCACCTCTCTCTTTCTCTCTCTCTCTCTCTCAAATACTTTTCAATTTAATTAAGGGGCTTTATTGGCATGGGAAACATAGGTTTACATTGCCAATGCAAGTGAAATAGATAAAACAAAGTTAAATAAACAACACAACATTTACAGTAAACATTACTCCCACAGAAGATCCAAAAGAATAAAGACACTGCAAATGTCATATTATGTCTATATACAGTGTTGTAATGATGTGTAAATAGTTAAAGTCAAAAGGGAAAATAAATAAACATAAATATGAACTAAGAAACGTCCTCTCACTATCAACTGCGTTTATTTTCAGCAAACTTAGCGTGTACATATTTGTATGAACATAACAAGATTCAACAACTGAGACATACAATTGAATAATGTGTCTCTGAACAAAAGGGGGGGTCAAAATCAAAAGTAACAGCCCGTATCTGGTGTGGCCACCAGCTGCATTAAGTACTGCAGTGCATCTCCTCCTCATGGACTGCACCAGATTTGCCTGTCCTTGCTGTGCGATGTTACCCCACTCTTCCACCAAGGCACCTGCAAGTTCCCAGACATTTCTGGGGTAAATAGCCCTAGCCCTCATCCTCCGATCCAACAGGTCCCAGACGTGCTCAATGGGATTGAGATCCGGGCTCTTCGCTGGCCATGGCAGAACACTGACATTCCTGTCTTGCAGGAAATCATGCACAGAACGAGCAGTATGGCTGGTGGCATTGTCATGCTGGAGGGTCATGTCAGGGTGAGTCTGCAGGAAGGGTACCACATGAGGGAGGAGGATGTCTTCCCTGTAATGCACAGCGCTGACATTGCCTGCAATGACAATAAGCTCAGTCCGATGATGCTGTGACACACCGCCCCAGACCATGACGGACCCTCCACCTCCAAATCGATCCCGCTCCAGAGTACAGGCCTCAGTTTAATGCTCATTCCATCGACGATAAACGCAAATTCAACCATCACCCCTGGTGAGACAAAACCGTGACTCATCAGTGAAGAGCACTTTGCCAGTCCTGTCTGGTCCAGTGACGGTGGGTTTGTGCCCATAGGCGACATTGTTGCCGGTGATGTCTGGTGAGGACCTGCCTTACAACAGGCCTACAAGCCATCAGTCCAGCTTCTCTCAGACTATTGCGGACAGTCTGAGCACTGATGGAGGGATTGTGCGTTCCTGGTGTAACTCGGGCAGTTGTTGTTGCCATCCTGTACCTGTACCGCAGGTGTGATGTTCAGAAGTACCGACCCTGTGCAGGTGTTGATACATGTGGTCTGCAGCTGCGAGGACGATCAGCTGTCCATCCTGTCTCCCTGTAGCACTGTCTTAGGCTTCTCACTGTACGGACATTGCAGTTTATTGCCCTGGCTACATCTGCAGTCCTCATGCCTCCTTGCAGCATGCCTAAGGCACGTTCACGCAGATGAGCAGTGATCCTGAGCATCTTTCTTTTGGTGTTTTTCAGAGTCAGTAGAAAGGCCTCTTTAGTGTCCTAAGTTTTCATAACTGTGATCTTAATTGCCTTCCATCTGTAAGCTGTTAGTATCTTAATGACCGTTGCACAGGTGCATGTTCATTAATTGTTTATGGTTCATTGAACAAGCATGGGAAACAGTGTTTAAACCCTTTATCATGAAGATCTGAGAAGTTACATGGATTTTTACAAATTATCTTTGAAAGACAGGGTCCTGTATAAGGGACTTTTTTGTTGTTGCTGAGTATAGGTTGTATTTAGAATGGTGTTTGTTCCTCAATGGTTGCCCTTGTGGTAACAGGTCACAAATCTTGCTGCTGTGATTGCACACTGTGGTTTTTCACCCAATAGATATGGGAGTTTATCAACATTGGATTTGTTTTCACATTATTTGTGGGTCTGTGTGATCTGAGCGAAATATGTGCGTCTGTTATGGTCATACATTTGGCAGGAGAAAGTGCAGCTCAGTTTCCACCTCATTTTGTGGGCAGTGTGTACATAGCCTGTCTTCTCTTGAGAGCCAGGTCTGCCTTCGGTGGCCTTTCTCAATAGCAAGGCTATGCTCACTGAGTCTATACATAGTCAAAGATTTCCATAATTTTGGGTCAGTCACAGCGGTCAGGTATTCTGCCACTCTGTTTAGGGACCAAATAGCATTGTAGTTTGCTCCGTTTTTGTAAATTCTTTCCAATGTGTCAAGTAATTATCTTTTTTTATTCTTATGATTTGGTTGGGTCAAACTATGTTGCTGTCCTGGGGCTCTGTGGGGTCTGTTTGTGTTTGTGAACAGAGCCCCAGGACCAGCTTTGATAATTAGCGGGTATTGGCTTAATTCTGCTCAGTATGCATTATTTGGTGTTTTACATTGTACACAGAGGAAATTTTGGCAGAATTCTGCATGCAGAGTCTCAATTTGGTGTTTGTCCCATTTTGTGAATTCTTGGTTGGTGAGCGGACCCCAGACCTCACAACAATAAAGGGCAATGGGTTCTGTTTCTGATTTAAGTATTTTTTGCCAGTTCCTAATTGGTATGTCAAATTGTGTGTTCCTGCCTCCCGGGTGGCACATTGGTCTAGGGCACTGCATCGCAGCGCTAGCTGTGCCACCAGAGTCTCTGGGTTCGCGCCCAGGCTCTGTCGCAGCCGACCGCGACCGGGAGGTCCGTGGGGTGACGCACAATTGGCCTAGCGTCGTACGGGTTAGGGAGGGTTTGGCCGATAGGGATTTCCTTGTCTCATCGCGCTCCAGCGACTCCTGTGGCGGGCCGGGCACAGTGCGCGCTAACCAAGGGGGCCAGGTGCACGGTGGTTCCTCCGACACATTGGTGCGGCTGGCTTCCAGGTTGGAGGCGCGCTGTGTTAAGAAGCAGTGCGGCTTGGTTGGATTGTGCTTCGGAGGACGCATGGCTTTCGACCTTTGTCTCTCCCGAGCCCGTACGGGAGTTGTAGCGATGAGACAAGATAGTAATTACTAGCGATTGGATACCACGAAAATTGGGGTGAAAAGGGGGTAAAATGTATTTTTTTTTTAAATGGTGTGTTCCTTTTGGTGGCATAGAAGGCCCTTCTTGCCTTGTCTCTCAGATCGTTCACAGCTTTGTGGAAGCTACCTGTGGTGCTAATGTTAAGGCCAAAGTATGTATAGTTGTGTGTGTGCTCTAGGGCAACGGTGTCTAGATGGAATTTGTATTTGTGATCCTGGCAACTGGAAATGATTTGGAACACCATTATTTTTTCTCTTACTGAGATTTATTGTCAGGGCCCAGGTTTGACAGAATCTGTGCAGAAAATCTAGATGCTGCTGTAGGCCATCCTTGCTTGGTGACAGAGGCACCAGATCATCAGCAAACAGTAGACATTTGACTTCAGATTCTAGTAGGGTGTGGCTGGGTGCTGCAGACTGTTCTAGTGCCCTCGCCAATTCGTTAATATATAATGTTGAAGAGGGTGTGGCTTAAGCTGAATCCCTGTCTCACCCCCCGGCCCTGTGAAAAGAAATGTGTGTGTTTTTTGCCACTTTTAAATGCACATTTGTTTATTGTGTACATGGATTTTATAATTTTGTATGTTTTTCCCCCAACACCACTTTCCTTAAATTTTTATAGCAAAATACTTTGCCTTTGTTTTGGTTTGTTTGTCAATTACATGCTGACCACATCGCTCGTGTCGCGTGCTCGAGCGTTGCAAAATAAATTTACACATACATGTTATTCAATCATTGCACCCACACTGCTTGCTCACGCCAACGAGCATCTGTGTTGCCAAGCGCTAAAATAGAAGTCAGTTCCATTTGTGATGCTGATCGCGGTGCAAGTTCTGTCTCTCCCATCTCCTCATTGGTTTATAGAAGCACATACACATGTGCCATCCCCTCATTAGTTATACCCATGTGGGTGATTAAAAGATGAACTGAGGTCGGTCGGTCATTGTGGTAATACACCTTAGATGCCAATCGCCATATAAAGTCCAGAGAAGAAAAAGCCTGGAAGGAGGAGAGATGACTACGAATCATTCGGTTGACCGGTTTTTATGTGTGGATTAATTGTCGGAGTGGAGGACCTTGTGCATTTCAGGTAAAATAACAACTCAACGTTTATATCCCAGGATAAATTAGCTAGCAACAGCAAGCTAGCTAAATAGGACAAATTAGCTAGCAGCTGCAAGCTAGCTAGCTAAATTGCCAGAAATGTTTAATGCTTTTCGATCTGTCCCCAAATTAATATAATTGGTTCAGAGTTTGTTTTGATATTTCAACCTGCGTGCCATGATCGCATTTGGTGTGGGGGGACAAAATCTATTTGCGCACGATGGCGCACGCGGGCGCCCGTTTGGTTTGGGTATGGTGTTATGGTGTGCAGGGTGAATATGTTGTCTGTCATATGGTAATTTGGTAAAAATCCAATTAAACATTTGCTCAGTACATTGTTTTCACTGAGGAAATGTACCAGCCTGCTGTTATTGATAATGCAGAGGATTTTCCCAAGGTTGCTGTTGACGCATATCCCACGGTAGTTATTGGGGTCAAATTTGTCTCCATTTTTGTGGATTGGGGTGATCAGTCCTTGTTTACAAATATTAGGGAAGATGCCAGAGTTGGGGATGATGCTAAAGAGTAAGTATAACCAATTGGAATTTGTGGTCTGTATATTTTATCATTTCATTTAGGATACCATCAACACAACAGGCCTTTTGGGGTTGGAGGGTTTGTATTTTGTTCTGTAGTTCATTCAATGTAATTTGATAATCCAGTGGTTTCTGGTATTGTTTAATAGTTGATTCCAAGATTTGTTTTTGATCATATACAGTATATGTTTTTTCTGTTTGTTCTTTGTTATAGAGCCAAAAAGATTGGAGAAGTGGTTTATCCATAAATCTCCATTTTGGATAGATAACACTTCGTGATTTTGTTTGTTTAGAGTTTTTCAATTTTCCCGTGAAGTGGTTAGATTCTATGGATTCTTCAATTAAATTAAGCTGATTTCTGACGTGCTGTTCCTTCTTTTCACGTAGTGCATTTCTGAATAGTTTTTTGTGATTCATCATAGTGTTGGTTCAGGTTATCTGGGTCTCTATGTTTTTGGTGGATAGGTTTCTCAATGTTTTTCATAGATTTTTGCATTCTTCATCAAACTTCCCTATCAAGATTTTTAGATTTGATAGGGAAGCTGAGAGGTCAAATATACTGTTTAGGTTTTCTACTGCTAAGTTTACACCTTCACTATTACAGCAAAACCTTTTGTCCAGGAAATTGTCTAGAAGGGATTGAATTTGCTATTGCCTAATTGTTTTTTGGTATATTTCCACACTATTTTCCTTCCATCTATAGCATTTCTTAATATTATTCAGTTCCTTTGGCTTTGATGCCTCATGATTGAGCAAAGCTCTGTTCATGTAGAGTGTGGTTTTGCTGTGATCTGATAGGGGTGTCAGTGGACTGACTGTGAACACTCTAAGAGACTCTGGGTTGAGATCAGTGATAAAGTAATCTACAGTACTACAGATATGAGCTAAGAACCTACCCTAGGAGTCCCCTCGACTCTATCTGAGACTGAGGATGGATGCTTTCATTAAGGTGGTCTAATGGGGGACTCAGTATGTTTGTCTGTGGTTTATTACTCATTAGTTAGACGCCAACATGAGAGCTTGTACTTCAAGGCAATGAAAAAGCACTAAAAATGTAAAGTTTTAATTTGTATCTCGTTCAGTATGCCTTAAGCTCCTAACTTGGATCAATGTTCTCCCTGTCAGCTTTGTCTCACAAGGAAACCTCTTCTCTTTTCTATTTTTTTTTTCATTTTGGCGATGGTGCTCCAGAGAATCTCCTGTCATTTGGAAAGAGGGTTAACTTAAACAATCGGAGGGATGATTACATTTGGAGTGTTGTAGGAGATGAGAAGAAGGCAAAGCGGCTTATGAATTAATGACCTCAGTTATTAGCGGTGTAATTAGATTTGGGTAACAGGCGGGTGGGCAGCGCTCTGGGCGGTGATGTGATGTGATGGGCATGGCTCACTGCTCATCAACAGGAGGACTTCCTCTCTCTCAGAGTTAGGAGTTAGGCCACATGGGATGGAAAATGTATGTAGCGCTATCGCAATGTTGTCCCTATACAGCAGCATTCCCCAACTGGTGGTTTGATTAGTTTTTTAAAAACTTATTTTAATTGTTGGACATAAAATACTGTTAAAAACGGCAGGAAATTTACATTCTGAGGGGAATAGAAAAAACGTATACAGCTAAAAATGCCATTCACACCTGCGTCAAAATGTATTGTGTAGGTACATGTGTCCTTGCTTGAGGCATGATGACTGTATATATCCATATTACTGTAATATATACCCTGTAGAACATACATCTGGTGGCGAGACGGTTGGGTACAGTATAGAAGAGACTAGAGCAGCATGGAGAGAGCAATCACCATTACTTCATTGTCATCTTCATCACGCAGCAAATTCTCCAGTGTACATAATTATTTAATGAACACGTAGCGTGTTAAATCAACATTGAAAGTGTTAAGTCTGTGGGCCCATATAGACTCCGGAACAGTGTTAAATTATTCCCAGAGTGCCGTGCCTTTCGAGTAAATTGTAGAGTTACTAGCCATGAATGTATTTGTTATTGACAGAAACATGTTTGTTGCATTCATATCTCTTTAGTCCTGTGGACTTCACCAAGTGAGATCCTAAGAGAGAATGCCATCATAAAAAAAATATTTTCAAAATACCTATGGTATTGTGTTAAAGAATAAGTCCTTATTTTTGGGGCCTAGTTTTCCCCTGATACAAGGGCCTGAAACTCATACACATCACTTTGAACAAAAGCCACGCCCATCATTATCATATTTGCCAGCATGCACTACTGCAGGTTGATATTTAGAATTGTTTGATTCAATATCTATGAATCATAAAAGAAAATTACAATTTATACATGATCTCTCTCTATATATACAGTTGAAGTCGGAAGTTTACATACACTTAGGTTGGAGTCATTAAAACTAGTTTTTTAACCACTCCACAAATTTCTTGTTAACAAACTAGTTTGGCAAGTCGGTTACGACATCTACTGTATGCATGACACAAGTAATTTTTCCAACAATTGTTTACAGACAGATTATTTCACTTATAATTCACTGTATCACAATTAAAATGAGTCAGAAGTTTACGTACACTAAGTTGACTGTGCCTTTAAACAGCTAGGAAAATTGCAGAAAATGATGTCATGGCTTTAGAAGCTTCTGATAGGCTAATTTACATACTTTGAGTCAATTGGAGGTGTACCTGTGGATGTATTTCAAGGCCTACCTTCAAACTCAGTTCCTCTGATTAACATCATGAGAAAATGAAAAGAAATCAGCAAAGACCTCAGAAAAATATTGTAGACCTCCACAAGTCTGGTTCATCCTTGGGAGAAATGTCAAAATGCCTGAAGGTATAAACACCATGAGACCACGCAGCCGTCATAACGCTCAGGAAGAAGACACGTTCTGTCTCCAAGTGTAACGTTCCTGACCTGTTTTATGTTGTTTTTGTATGTGTTTATGGTCAGGGCGTGTGTTTTGGGTGGGCAGTCTATGTTTTCTGTTTCTATGTTGGTTTTGGGTTGCCTGGTATGGCTCTTAATTAGAGGCAGGTGTTTTGCGTTGTCCTCTAATTGAGAGTCATATTTAGGTAGGGTGTTCTCACTGTTTGTTTGTGGGTGATTGTCTCCTGTGTCGTCGAATGTATGTACCATACGGGACTGTTTGGCTGTTCGTTTATTTTGATGTAGTCTGTTCCTGTCCGTGAGTTTTACGTTGTAGTTAAGTAAGTTCATGTTCAGGTTTTCGTCTACGTCGTTTTTTTGTTTTGTAAATTTGTAAGTGTTTGTTTTCGTGTTGCCATCGTTGCAAATAAAGAGATGGCTTATTTCCCGAATGCTGCGTATTGGTCCACTGATCCTTCTCTCCTCTCCTCATCCGAGGAAGATGAGAACGACAGCCCGTACAGAATCACCCACCACGCTAGGACCAAGCGGCAAGGGAAAACTCAACGGAGTAAGGGACAGGAAAGGAAGGAACAATGGACTTGGGACGATATATTGGACGGAAAAGGTTGCTACACATGGGAGGAGATCCTGGCTGGTAGGGATCGCCTCCCATGGGAACAGCTGGAGGCACTGAGGAGAGCAGAGGCTACCGGAGAGAGGAACCGGAGTTATGAGGGAACGCGTCTGGCACGGAAGCCCAAAAAGCCCGTAAGTATTACCCAAAAATTTCTTGGGGGGGGCTAAGAGGTAGTGGGCCAAGGGCAGGTAGGAGACCTGCGCCCACTTCCCAGGCTTACCGTGGAGAGCGGGAGTACGGGCAGGCGCCGTGTTACGCAGTAGAGCGCACGGTGTCTCCTGTACGAGTGCATAGCCCAGTGCGGGTTATTCCACCTCCCCGCACTGGTAGGGCTAGATTGGGTATTGAGCCAGGTGTCATGAGGCCGGCTCAACGCGTCTGGTCTCCAGTGCGTCTCCTCGGGCCGGCATACATGGCACCTGCCTTACGCATGGTTTCCCCGGTTCGCCTACATAGGCCGGTGCGGGTTATTCCACCTCCCCGCACTGGTCGGGTGACCGGGAGCATTCAACCAGGTAAGGTTGGGCAGGCTCAATGCTCAAGAGTGCCAGTACGTCTCCACGGTCCGGTATTTCCGGCGCCACCTCCCCGCCCCAGCCTAGTACCTACAGTGCCTACACTAAGCACTAGGCTACCAGTGCGTCTCCTGAGCCCTGTTCCTCCTCCACGCACTCTCCCTGTAGTGCGTGTATCTAGCCCGGTGCCTCCAGTTCCGGCACCACGCACTAAGCCTCCTGTGCGTCTCCAGAGCCCTGTACACACTGTATCTTCTCCCCCTACTAATCCTGATGTGCTTGTCCTCAGCCCGGTGTCACCAGTGCCGGTACCTCGCATCAGGTATAGAGTGGGCTTTGAGAGTACAGTGTGCCCTGTCCCTGCTCCCCGCACTAGTAGGAAGGTGCTTATCCTTAGCCCGGTGCCTCCAGTTCCGGCACCACGCACCAGGTCTACAGTGCGCCGTATCCGGCCAGAGCCATCCGTCTCACCAGCGCCATCTGAGCCATCCGTCTCCCCAGCGCCATCTGAGCCATCCGTCTCCCCAGCGCCATCTGAGCCATCCGTCTCACCAGCGCCGTCTGAGCCATCCGTCTGCAATGAGCCTGCAAAGCCGCCCGTCTGCCATGAGCCTGCTAAGCCGCCCGTCTGCCATGAGCCTACAGAGCCGTCTGCCAGACAGGAGCCGCTAGAGCCGCACGCCAGACAGGAGCCGCTAGAGCCGCCCGCCAGACAGGATCTGCCAGAGCCGCCAACCAGACAGGATCTGCCAGAGCCGCCAACCAGACAGGATCTGCCAGAGCCGCCAACCAGACAGGATCTGCCAGAGCCGCCAGCGAGCCATGAGCAGCCAGAGCCGTCAGAGAGCCATGAGCGTCGAGAGCCGTCAGAGAGCCATGAGCGTCGAGAGCCGTCAGCCTGCCATGAGCGTCGAGAGCCGTCAGCCTGCCATGAGCGTCGAGAGCCGTCAGCCTGACATGAGCGTCGAGAGCCGTCAGCCTGCCATGAGCGTCGAGAGCCGTCAGCCTGCCATGAGCGTCGAGAGCCGTCAGCCAGCCATGAGCGTCGAGAGCCGTCAGCCAGCCATGAGCGTTGAGAGCCGTCAGCCAGCCATGAGCGTCGAGAGCCGTTCAGTCAGGATCTGCCTGAGTATATCAGCCGGGACCTGCCCCTTGTCCCGGTGCTGCCCCTTATCCCGGTGCTGCCCCTTGTCCCGGTGCTGCCCCTTGTCCCGGTGCTGCCCCTTGTCCCGGTGCTGCCCCTTGTCCCGGTGCTGCCCCTTGTCCCGGTGCTGCCCCTTGTCCCGGTGCTGCCCCTTGTCCCGGTGCTGGCCGTTCATTTAGAGGATGTTAGTTTGAGGGTGGTCATTGGGAGGGGAAGACAGAAGCGGGGAGTGACTATGGTGGTGTGGGGACAGCGTCCAGAGCCTGAGCCACCACCGTGGTCAACTGCCCACCCAGACCCTCCCCTGGACTTTGTACTGGTGCGCCCGGCGTTCGCACCTTGAGGGGGGGGGTTCTGTAACGTTCCTGACCTGTTTTATGTTGTTTTTGTATGTGTTTATGGTCAGGGCGTGTGTTTTGGGTGGGCAGTCTATGTTTTCTGTTTCTATGTTGGTTTTGGGTTGCCTGGTATGGCTCTTAATTAGAGGCAGGTGTTTTGCGTTGTCCTCTAATTGAGAGTCATATTTAGGTAGGGTGTTCTCACTGTTTGTTTGTGGGTGATTGTCTCCTGTGTCGTCGAATGTATGTACCATACGGGACTGTTTGGCTGTTCGTTTATTTTGATGTAGTTTGTTCCTGTCCGTGAGTTTTACGTTGTAGTTAAGTAAGTTCATGTTCAGGTTTTCGTCTACGTCGTTTTTTTGTTTTGTAAATTTGTAAGTGTTTGTTTTCGTGTTGCCATCGTTGCAAATAAAGAGATGGCTTATTTCCCGAATGCTGCGTATTGGTCCACTGATCCTTCTCTCCTCTCCTCATCCGAGGAAGATGAGAACGACAGCCCTTACACCAAGAGATGAACATACTTTGGTGCCAAAAGTGAAAATCAGTCCCAGAACAACAGCAAAGGACCTTGTGATAAATGCTGGAGAAAACAGGTACAAAAGTATCTATATCCACATTGAAACGAGTCCTCTATCGACATAACCTGCTCAGCAAGGCAGAAGCCACTGCTCCATAACTGCCCTAAAAAGCCATACTGCGGTTTGCAACTGCACATGGGGACAAAGATTGTACTTTTTGGAGAAATGTCCTCTGGTCAACAAAAATAGAACTGTTTGGCCATAATGACCATCGTTATGTTTGGAGGAAAAGGGGGAGGGTTGCAAGCCGAAGCACACCATCCCAACCGTGAAGCACGGGGGTGGCAGCATCATGTTGTGGGGGTGCTTTGCTGCAGGAGGGACTGGTTCACCTCACAAAATAGATGGCATCATGAGGAAAGAAAATTATGTGGCTATATTGAAGCAACATCTTAACATCTCAATGGCGCCTGAAGAAATGGCAGCAGTTTTACCAATTGAGCTATTGTGTTTTTTCTCTCGTTATTTATGACTTATTTTATACATAATGTTTCTGCAACCGTATCTTACACCAAAAAAGTGCTTCTGGATATCAGAACAGCGATCACTCACCTCGGATTAGACAAAGATTTTTTCTACAACAAGGAGGACGAACAAGACATTCTCCAAACACCCCACAGTGCCAACATCCCCGTTATTTGCAAGAGGAAGCAACGCAGGTACAGAGGACAAAGAGCCGGATGCCTGGTCAGGACACGGCAAAGGCGAGTGGGAAATCTACCGTTACCGTCAATACTACTCGCCAAAGTGCAATCATTGGACAATAAACTAGACAAGGTACGATCACGAATATCCTACCAACGGGACATCAAAAACTGTAATATCCTATGTTTCACAGAATCGTGGCTGAATGATGACATGGATATTCAGCTAGAGGGATATACGCTGCACCGGCAAGATAGAACAGCACTCCGGTAAGACGAGGGGGGGGCGTTCCGTGCATATTGGTAAACAACAGTTGGTGCACGAAATCTAAGGAAGTCTCCAGATTTTGCTCGCCTGAAGTAGAGTATATTGTGATAAATTGCAGGCCACACTACTTGCCTAGAGAGTTTTCAGCTATACTTTTTGCGGCTGTTTATTTAACACCACAGATAGATGCTGGCACTAAGACCGCACTCAGTCAGCTGTATAAGGAAATATGCAAACCGGAAACCACTCACCTGGAGGCGGAGCTCCTAGTGGCCGGAGACTTTAAAGCAGGGAACTTAAATCAGCTCTACCAAATTTCTATCAACATGTTAAATGTGCAATCAGAGGGAAAAAATGCTAGATCACCTGTACTCCACACACAGAGATGCGTACAAAGCTCTCCCTCGCCCTCCATTTGGTAAATCCGACCACAACTCTATCCTCCTGATTCCTGCTTACAAGCAAAAATGAAAGCAGGAAGCACCTGTGAATAGGTCAATAATAAAGTGGTCAGATGAAGCAGATGCTAAACTACAGGACTGTTTTGCTATCACAGACTGGAACATGTTCCGGGATTCTTCCGATGGCATTGAGGAATACACCACATCAGTCACTGGCTTTATCAATAAGTGCATCGAGGACGTCGTCCCCACAGTGAATCCTGCTATGCCCTGCGACGAACCATCAAACAGGCAAAGCGTCAATACAGGGCTAAGATTGAATCATACAACACCAGCTCCGACGCTCGTCTTATGTGGCAGGGCTTGCAAACTATTACAGACCACAAAGGGAAGCATAGCCGCGAGCTGCCCAGAGACACGAGCCTACCAGACGAGCTAAATCACTTCTATGCTCGCTTCGAGGCAAGCAATACTGAGGCATGCATGAGAGCATCAACTGTTCCGGACGACTGCGTGATCACGCTCTCCGTAGCTGACGTGAGTAAGACCTTTAAACAGGTCAATATACACAAGGCTGCGGGGCCAGATGGATTACCAGGACGTGTGCTCCTTGCATGTGCTGACCAACTGGCAGGTGTCTTCACTGATATTTTCAACATGTCCCTGATCGAGTCTGTAATATCAACATGTTTCAAGCAGACCACCATAGTCCCTGTGCCCAATAACACAAATGCCACCTGCCTAAATGACTACAGACCCGTAGCCATGAAGTGCTTTGAAAGGTTGGTAATGGCTCACATCAACACCATTATCCCAGAAACCCTAGACCCAGTCCAATTTGCATACCGCCCAAACAGATCCACAGATGATGCAATCTGTATTTCACTCCACACTGCCCTTTCCCACCTGGACAAAAGGAACACTTATGTGAGAATGCTATTCATTGACTACAGCTCTGCGTTCAACACCATAGTACCCTCAAAGCTCATTACTATGCTAAGGATCCTGGGACTAAAGACCAGCCTGTGCAACTGGATCCTGGACTTCCTGACGGGCCGCCCCCAGGTGGTGAGGGTAGGTAGCAACACATCTGCCACGCTGATCCTCAACACTGGAGCTCCCCAGGGGTGCGTGCTCAGTCCCCTCCTGTACTCCCTGTTCACCCACAACTGCATGACCAGGCACGATCCCAACACCATCATTAAGTTTGCAGATCGGCCTCTGACCGCAAGGCACTACAGAGGGTAATGCGTACGGCCCAGTACATCACTGGGGCTAAGCTGCATGCCATCCAGGACCTCTACACCAGGCGGTGTCAGAGGAAGGCCCTAAAAATTGTCAAAGACCCCAGCCACCCCAGTCATACACTGTCCTCTCTACTACCGCATTGCAAGCGGTACCGAGTGCCAAGTCTAGGACAAAAAGGCTTATCAACAGTTTTTACCCCCAAGCCATAAGACTCCTGAACGGGTAATCAAATGTCTACCCGGACTATTTGCATTGTGTGCCCCCCCCAACCCCTTTTTTTACGCTGCTGCTACTCTCTGTTTATCATATATGCATAGTCACTTTAACTATACATTCATGTACATACACCTACCTCAATTGGGCCGACCAACCAGTGCTCCCGCACATTGGCTAACCGGGCTTTCTGCATTGTGTCCCGCCACCCACCACCCACCAACCCCTCTTTTACACTACTGCTACTCTCTGTTCATCATATATGCATAGTCACTTTAACTATATCTACAGGTACATACAACCTAAATCAGCCTGACTAACCGGTGTCTGTATGTAGCCTCGCTACTTTTATAGCCTCACTACTGTATATAGCCTGTCTTTTTACTGTTGTTTTATTTCTTTACTTACCTATTGTTCACCTAATACCTTTTTTGCACTATTGGTTAGAGCCTGTAAGTAAGCATTTCACTGTAACGTCTACTAAACCTGTTGTATTCGGCGCATGTGACAAATAAACTTTGATTTGATTTGGATTTGATTTGACATCAGTCAGGAAGTTACAGCTTGGTCGTAAATGGGTCTTCCAAATGGACAAGGACCCCATGCATACTTCCAAAGTTGTGGCAAAATGGCTTAAGGACAACAAAGTCAAGATATTGGAGTGGCCATTTTATTTATTTATTTTATTTCACCTTTATTTAACCAGGTAGGCTAGTTGAGAACAAGTTCTCATTTAAAACTGCGACCTGGCCAAGATAAAGCATAGCAGTGTGAACAGACAACAACACAGAGTTACACATGGAGTAAACAATAAACAAGTCAATAACATGGTAGGGAGAAAAATGAGTCTGTATACATTGTGTGCAAAAGGCATGAGGAGGTAGGCAATAAATAGGCCATAGGAGCGAATAATTACAATTTAGCAGATTAACACTGGAGTGATAAATCATCAGATGATCATGTGCAAGTAGAGATACTGGTGTGGAAAAGAGCAGAAAAGTAAATAAATAAAAACAGTAAGGGGATGAGGTAGGTAAATTGGTGGGCTGTTTACAGACGGACTATGTACAGCTGCAGCGATCGGTTAGCTGCTCAGATAGCAGATGTTTAAAGTTGGTGAGGGGAAAAAAAGCCATCACAAAGCCCTGACCTCAATCCTATAGAAAAATTGTGGGCATAACTAAAAAAGCGTGCGTGAGCAAGGAGGCCTACAAACCTAACTCAGTTACACCAGCTCTGTCAGGATGAACGGGCCAAAATTCACCCAACTTATTGTGGGAAGCTTGTGGAAGGCTACCCGAAACGTTTGACCCAAGTTAAACAATTGAAAGGCAATGCTACCAAAGACTAATTGAGTGTATGTAAACTTCTGACCCACTGGGAATGTGATGAAAGAAATAAAAGCTGAAATAAATCATTCTCTCTAAAATTATTCTGACATTTCACATTCTTAAAATAAAGTGGTGATCCTAACTGACCTAAGACAGGGAATTTATACTAGGATTAAATGTCAGGAATTGTAAAAAAAACTGAGTTTAAATGTATTTGGCTAAGGTGTACGTAAACTTCCGACTTCAACTGTATATTTCTCTCTCTTTTAGTCTGTTTGCCAATAAGAAGCAGTCCAGACATTGCATGTTTGCGTGCCCGTTCCTCTGTGGTGTTGTAATCAAATTGCCAATTTGGTGTGCTGTAGCAGCTAACAGATGGAGAGTGTCACCTCCATCGGTGACCACAGAGTAGACTCTGACCCGTGGAGGACACAGCTGTCAGCATGAAAACATGTCTCTCTACAGGGAAGAGGCAGGTTTGGATGGGATGGTAGGATGTTTCTCGACAAGTCATCTTTCTGGGATCAGAATACAATATGGCATGAGAACGTGTGTTTGTGTGTGCATTTATGTGCTTGTATGCATGCTTTTGTGGAAGTTAAAATTCAGTGCACTTCCATCTAGAGTAAAACAGCTACTAGGCATCAGTTTATCTTCTTATCAACACGTTATCAATGTATCTCCAGCTATAACCTGTCATAAACCTCCTGTGGCTCTGCCTCCGTGCCAATACTGAAATTCTTAGCATCCAACCATCATGCCTTTTTAACCATCATGCCTTTTCTACCTCTCTGATAAATGCATGTTTGTGTGGTAGCTAGCTAGCGCACACACACACACACACACACACACACACACACACACACACACACACACACACACACACACACACACACACACACACACACACACACACACACACACACACACACACACAGACAGACAGACAGACAGACAGACAGACAGACAGACAGACAGACAGACAGACAGACAGACAGACAGACAGACAGACAGACACGCACAGTAACCAACAGTAAGCAGAGAGAGGAGTCTTTCCTCCTTCCTGACCTCTTCAACCAGCAGACACCAAACTGGCAGACACCAACCAGCACACACGAATCAGCAGACACCAACCGGCAGACACCAACCGGCAGACACCAACCAGCAGACACCAACCAGCAGACACCAACCAGCAGACACCAACCAGCAGACACCAACCAGCAGACACGAATCAGCAGACACCAACCAGCAGACACGAATCAGCAGACACCAACCGGGAGACACCAACCAGCAGACACCAACCAGCAGACACCAACCAGCAGACACCAACTGGCAGACACCAACCAGCAAAAACCAACCAGCAGACACAAATCAGTAGACACCAACCAGCAGACACCAACCAGCAGACACCAACCAGCAGACACAAATCAGTAGACATGAATCTGCAGACACCAACTAGCAGACACCAACCAGCAGACATGAATCTGCAGACACCAACTAGCAGAAACCAACCAGCAGACACAAATCAGTAGACACCAACCAGCAGACACCAACCAGCAGACACCAACCAGCAGACACAAATCAGTAGACACCAACCAGCAGACACCAACCAGCAGACATGAATCTGCAGACACCAACCAGCAGACACCAACCAGCAGAAACCAACCAGCAGACACCAACCAGCAGACATGAATCAGCAGACACCACAAGCAGACACCAACCAGCAGAAACCAACCAGCAGACATGAATTAGCAGACACCAACCAGCAGACACCAACCAGCAGACATGAATCTGCAGACACCAACTAGCAGAAACCAACCAGCAGACACGAATTAGCAGATACCAACCAGCAGACACCAACCAGCAGACACCAACCAGCAGACACCAACCAGTAGTTGCAGTGTCCATTCCCATCTTTTGGCTGTTTCACAGCCAGGAGAGGAGAGATCCAATGAAATGGTAATGCTATTTATATGTAGTTGCACAGTTATAAAAGCTCTGGAAGTTGTTATAGATTTGTCATCAGGTTTTTAAAGTCTAGGTGCATGTTTCCTCTTCTGTGGTATTTAATAAAGAAACTGTGTGTGTCCACTCACAGTGTATGAATAGAGAGGTGATGCTTCGGTCTCAGCTGTGAGCAGAGGCACTGTGTGTGTCCACTCACTGTGTATGAACAGAGAGGTGATGCTTCGGTCTCAGCTGTGAGCAGAGGCACTGTGTGTGTCCACTCACAGTGTATGAACAGAGAGGTGATGCTTCGGTCTCAGCTGTGAGCAGAGGCACAGCGTGCAGAATATTAACTCACTCTCTGTGTGTGTGTGTGTGTGTGCGCGCGCGCAAGTTCCTAAGTTCTAAGAGTCAGCTCCCTTGTCCTCGACAGCAAGAGAGCAAGAGGACCTTCACCGCAGCATTGAACTTGACAAACGAGAATTTAAAACCACTGTTTCCATTGAGGTTATTGGCATACGTATTTTACTGTCCTTCCCCTGAGGCCTCCATGCCATGTCCCTTTATCTGGTATGATGAGCCAACGGGACGAGATAGCCTGACAAGTGGTGACAATTAAAAGAGAATCAAATCCTGCCGTTTATTGCAATCTATTGTCTGTCTTTCTGTACCGTGGAGCCGCATGCCTCTGGGGTCTTCTTCACAGAGACAGATCACAGTGAATCTGCCAAACTAAATAATTATGGTTCTACCACATTATTTTGGCTTGTAACCATAGCAGAACCCTTTTTTGGTGCTAAATGGAACCTTTTTTAAGGTTCTATAAAGAACCATGCTCATAAGGTTCTAAATGGAACCATTAAAAAAGGGTTCTATATAGCACCAAAAAAGGGTTCCGATATAGTTACAAGCCTTTTCGGGGCTATATAGAGCCCTTTTTTATGGTTCTTTACAGAACCTTTATGAAGAATGGTTCTCAATCTGAAAGGATCTTTGTAGATCCCTTTGAAGAACCATATAAGGTTCTTTATTCTGGTCAGCCATATCATATTGCTTAAATTTCCGTAGGTGTGATTCATTAATTGACAAGTTGACTCAAGTGAACAACCTCTAGAACAGCTGAGGGTTCCTTTGAATAGAAAACCACTGATTAAGTCAACGGTTCTCCATCTACACAAAGCTATACAAGAGTCTTTAACAAGACACTTTCACTGCCCATAGGTATCTAAATTAGCATAACAGAACACTTTAGATAAACTGGAATGACACTCTCATTCACGGTTGCACAAAAAGAGCTGTGCGCAAACCACACTCCAAAATATTAGAATGAGCCTCCTCCCTACATTTTTAATTATCACTAAAATAACTAATAACACTTTTCTGAACTGTAAAGAGCCATTGAAGAGCTCAAAGGGTTCTTTGAGTCATTGTGGTTCCACATAGCACCTTTGAGGAACCCTTCTTTTTTGTGTGCACAGCTTATTACTTTCAACACCGCAATTTTTAAAAATGTCCTGTACTTTTCTGAGGAAGAAACTTGGTTGAGTTTTGTTGTTTGTTTGGTTTTCTGGGCCTTTGTTTTCTTTGACATTGGAGATGTGTGTGCCAGGGAGAATGAGTTTAAGAGCATCCTGTTTGCACTGTGCTACTTCTACCCGGTGGTGGCTGATAGGAGGAAGGCTGGAACAGATCTTACCCCTTACCACTTTTAACATCCGGTTTGGAGCGAGCGGTCGCATTTGCATTCGCTCTGCAGGTAGTATAAATTTTCATTTCATTTTCATTACATTTCATTATAGTACAACGGTTAATTTGTCTAACCTTAGCAATTTCTTCTTAGCTAGCTACTTAGCCGTCTGTGTATAAAAGATAATTGCGTAATTATCGTATTCCGTCGTCTATCGTAGTCCACACTGCTATCTGCCCAGCAGCTAGCAAACGTCCACCGTCTACCGAATAGTAGTATAAACTTTTCATTACATTTCATTATAGTACAACGGTCTGATTTTCATTTTCACTACAGTACAACGGTTTGATTTGTTTGATCTTAGCTAGCTACATAGCCGTCTTTGCATCAAACATAATTGTGTAGTTATTGAGGTTCGCCAGCCAGCTATTTTCGCCCTAACGTAACGCAACGTAGCCAAACACTGCTAGCTAGCCAGCTTCCCACCGAATAGCAGCATTGTAGAAACGAGTGCATTACAACGGAACGACTTGATCAGTGTAGTGTTGGCTGACTACACAGTTGTCTTTGCTATCTTTGATTTGTATTTGTTCGATCTTAGCTAGCTACTTAGCTGGCTACATAGCCGTCTTTGTATCGGTGATAATTGTGTAGTTATCAAGGTTCGCTGAGGTTCGCTAGCCAGGTATTCTCGCCCTAACGTAACGTAGTCAACCCTGCTAGCTAGCCAGCTAGCCACCGATTAGCAGCACTGTAGAAACGATTACATTACAACGGAACGACTTGACTTGTGTAGTGTTAGCTAGCTACATAGTTTTCTTTGCTATCTTTTTATCTAAGATAATTGTGTAGCTTTGAGTAATTATCGGTTAGCTAGCCAGCTATTTTTCGCCTGCCGCGCTGCCGTCCTCCTACCTAGCCAACACTGCTAGCTAGCCAACTTCTACCGAATAGCAGCACTGTAGAAACTTACATTTCAACGGAACGACTTGATTAGCGTAGTGTTAGCTAGTTGTCTTTCCTGTCCTTGCATCCATGATAATTGTGTAGTTTAGAGAAATTTAGTGAAATTGTCGAGGTTACCTAGCCAGCTTCACTTTCAACAACGTAGCCACTGCTAGCCAGGCTACTTCACCACCCAGCAGCACTATATCATTTTAGTCAATAAGATCTTGTATGTTATTCTTATTTTTTGCAACGTAAGCTTAACTTTCTGAACATTCGAGACGTGTAGCCCACTTGTCATTCTAATCTCCTTTGCATTAGCGTAGCCTCTTCTGTAGCCTGTCAACCATGTGTCTGTCTATCCCTGTTCTCTCCTCTCTGCACAGACCATACAAACGCTTCACACCGCGTGGCCGCGCCCACCCTAACCTGGTGGTCCCAGCCCGCACGACCCACGTGGAGTTCCAGGTCTCCGGTAGCCTCTGGAACTGCCGATCTGCGGCCAACAAGGCAGAGCTCATCTCAGCCTATGCGTCCCTCCAGTCCCTCGACTTCCTGGCACTGACGGAAACATGGCTCACCACAGATAACACTGCTACTCCTACTGCTCTCTCTTCGTCTGCCCACGTGTTCTCGCACACCCCGAGACCTTCTGGTCAGCGGGGTGGTGGCACCGGGATCCTCATCTCTCCCAAGTGGTCATTCTCTCTTTCTCCCCTTACCCATCTGTCTATCGCCTCCTTTGAATTCCATGCTGTCACAGTTACCAGCCCTTTCAAGCTTAACATCCTTATCATTTATCGCCCTCCAGGTTCCCTTGGAGAGTTCATCAATGAGCTTGATGCCTTGATAAGCTCCTTTCCTGAGGACGGCTCACCTCTCACAGTTCTGGGTGACTTTAACCTCCCCATGTCTACCTTTGACTCATTCCTCTCTGCCTCCTTCTTTCCACTCCTCTCCTCTTTTGACCTCACCCTCTCACCTTCCCCCCCTACTCACAAGGCAGGCAATACGCTTGACCTCATCTTTACTAGATGCTGTTCTTCCACTAACCTCATTGCAACTCCCCTCCAAGTCTCCGACCACTACCTTGTATCCTTCTCCCTCTCGCTCTCATCCAACACTTCCCACACTGCCCCTACTCGGATGGTATCGCGCCGTCCCAACCTCCGCTCTCTCTCCCCCGCTACTCTCTCCTCTTCCATCCTATCATCTCTTCCCTCTGCCCAAACCTTCTCCAACCTATCTCCTGATTCTGCCTCCTCAACCCTCCTCTCCTCCCTTTCTGCATCCTTTGACTCTCTATGTCCCCTATCCTCCAGGCCGGCTCGGTCCTCCCCTCCCGCTCCGTGGCTCGACGACTCATTGCGAGCTCACAGAACAGGGCTCCGGGCAGCCGAGCGGAAATGGAGGAAAACTCGCCTCCCTGCGGACCTGGCATCCTTTCACTCCCTCCTCTCTACATTTTCCTCTTCTGTCTCTGCTGCTAAAGCCACTTTCTACCACTCTAAATTCCAAGCATCTGCCTCTAACCCTAGGAAGCTCTTTGCCACCTTCTCCTCCCTCCTGAATCCTCCTCCCCCTCCCCCCCCCCTCCTCCCTCTCTGCAGACGACTTCGTCAACCATTTTGAAAAGAAGGTCGACGACATCCGATCCTCGTTCGCTAAGTCAAACGACACCGCTGGTTCTGCTCACACTGCCCAACCCTGTGCTTTGACCTCTTTCTCCCCTCTCTCTCCAGATGAAATCTCGCGTCTTGTGACGGCCGGCCGCCCAACAACCTGCCCGCTTGACCCTATCCCCTCCTCTCTTCTCCAGACCATTTCCGGAGACCTTCTACCTTACCTCACCTCGCTCATCAACTCATCCTTGACCGCTGGCTACGTCCCTTCCGTCTTCAAGAGAGCGAGAGTTGCACCCCTTCTGAAAAAACCTACACTCGATCCCTCCGATGTCAACAACTACAGACCAGTATCCCTTCTTTCTTTTCTCTCCAAAACTCTTGAACGTGCCGTCCTTGGCCAGCTCTCCTGCTATCTCTCTCAGAATGACCTTCTTGATCCAAATCAGTCAGGTTTCAAGACTAGTCACTCAACTGAGACTGCTCTTCTCTGTATCACGGAGGCGCTCCGCACTGCTAAAGCTAACTCTCTCTCCTCTGCTCTCATCCTTCTAGACCTATCGGCTGCCTTCGATACTGTGAACCATCAGATCCTCCTCTCCACCCTCTCCGAGTTGGGCATCTCCGGCGCGGCCCACGCTTGGATTGCGTCCTACCTGACAGGTCGCTCCTACCAGGTGGCGTGGCGAGAATCTGTCTCCTCACCACGCGCTCTCACCACTGGTGTCCCCCAGGGCTCTGTTCTAGGCCCTCTCCTATTCTCGCTATACACCAAGTCACTTGGCTCTGTCATAACCTCACATGGTCTCTCCTATCATTGCTATGCAGACGACACACAATTAATCTTCTCCTTTCCCCCTTCTGATGACCAGGTGGCGAATCGCATCTCTGCATGTCTGGCAGACATATCAGTGTGGATGACGGATCACCACCTCAAGCTGAACCTCGGCAAGACGGAGCTGCTCTTCCTCCCGGGGAAGGACTGTCCGTTCCATGATCTCGCCATCACGGTTGACAACTCCATTGTGTCCTCCTCCCAGAGCGCTAAGAACCTTGGCGTGATCCTGGACAACACCCTGTCGTTCTCCACCAACATCAAGGCGGTGGCCCGTTCCTGTAGGTTCATGCTCTACAACATCCGCAGAGTACGACCCTGCCTCACACAGGAAGCGGCGCAGGTCCTAATCCAGGCACTCGTCATCTCCCGTCTGGATTACTGCAACTCGCTGCTGGCTGGGCTCCCTGCCTGTGCCATTAAACCCCTACAACTCATCCAGAACGCCGCAGCCCGTCTGGTGTTCAACCTTCCCAAGTTCTCTCACGTCACCCCGCTCCTCCGCTCTCTCCACTGGCTTCCAGTTGAAGCTCGCATCCGCTACAAGACCATGGTGCTTGCCTACGGAGCTGTGAGGGGAACGGCACCTCAGTACCTTCAGGCTCTGATCAGGCCCTACACCCAAACAAGGGCACTGCGTTCATCCACCTCTGGCCTGCTCGCCTCCCTACCACTGAGGAAGTACAGTTCCCGCTCAGCCCAGTCAAAACTGTTCGCTGCTCTGGCCCCCCAATGGTGGAACAAACTCCCTCACGACGCCAGGACAGCGGAGTCAATCACCACCTTCCGGAGACACCTGAAACCCCACCTCTTCAAGGAATACCTAGGATAAAGCAATCCTTCTGCCCCCCCCCCCCCCCCCCTTAAAAGATCTGATGCACTATTGTAAAGTGGCTGTTCCACCGGATGCCATAAGGTGAATGCACCAATTTGTAAGTCGCTCTGGATAAGAGCGTCTGCTAAATGACTTAAATGTAAATGTAAATGTCAACACAGGAGACCAGCTCCATCAATGCTCTGTCCAACTACCTGGAGGCTAACTTAAAGGTAACCAGTTCGTACACATGCTGCATTTTATGTGCCACAGTAGCAATAAAGCCAACTATATTCCATGACAATAATACCCTTTCAAACTATTGTGCTGACCCAAGACTGTGCTGGCTTGGATATTTTCTTTGGCAACTACTGTCTGATGGAGGCTTGGCTTGGTTTACTTTGGCTCTACTTGGTTCGGCTCAGTATTGTGAAAAGCTTTTAAGATTCTAACTTCCATTCTAAGTAGTCTTCAGTAATTTCCTCGCTGTGTGCCAAGTTCAATACACATTAACTGGACAGTCTTTATGGAGCCAATTTGATTTAAAACATAATTGACCCAAAAATATAAAATAATGTAAATTATTGATTATTATTGTAAGCAAAAGTGAAATAATGCCCCCCCCTAAAATTGAATTGTATGAGAAAAAAAATGAATTATTTTAAAAACATTACATTGATGTTTGTCTCCAATCTTAAAGTTTATTTTCGGTTGTTGTCCTTGCTATGACATGTGTACTTTGTCACACAAGACAATGACATAGATGTGTCAAATTTTGACGGAGCATGCTGTTGGCATGCTGACTGCAGGAATGTCCACCAGACAACTTCTCTACCTTAAGTGTTTTAGATAATTTGGCAGTACGTCCAACCAGCCTCATGTCACGCCCTGGCCTTAGTATTCTTGGTTTTCTTTATTATTTTAGTTAGGTCAGGGTGTGACATGGGGAATGTTTTTGTTTTGTTGGTTTTGGGTGTTGTTTATGGTAAAGGGGTTGTGTATAGTATATGGGTTTGTGTGGAGTACATGTTTCTAGTATTGTCTATGTATGTTTAGTTGTCTAGGAGAGTCTATGGTTACCTGAATGAGTTCCCAATTAGAGACAGCTGATTTCGGTTGTCTCTGATTGGGAGCCTTATTTAGGGTAGCCATAGGCTCTCATTGGTTGTGGGTAATTGTCTATGTAGAACGTTTGTAGCCTGTATATATGTGCACAACGTTTGTAGCTTCACGTTCGTTTTGTTAAAGTGTTTCGTGTTTATTTTTGTCATCTTTTAAAAATAAAAGAAGATGGCTTATTTTCCAACTGCTGCGTTTTGGTCCGTCAATCCCCCACACGATCGTGACAGAATTACCCAACACCAATGAGAGCCTATGGCAGGGGTGTCAAACTCATTCCACGGAGGGCCTTGTGTCTGCAGGTTTTTGGTCTTTCCTTTCAATAAAGCCCTAGACAACCAGGTGTGGGGAGTTCCTAACTAATTAGTGATGTTAATTCATCAATCAAGTACAAGGGTGGAGCGAAAACCCGCAGACACTCGGCCCTCCATGGAATGAGTTTGACACCTGTGGCCTATGGCTACCCTAAATAAGGCTCCCAATCAGAGACAACCGAAATCAGCTGTCTCTAATTGGGAACTCATTCAGGTAACCATAGACTCTCCTAGACAACTAAACATACATAGACAATACTAGAAACATGTACTCCACACAAACCCATATACTATACACAACCCCTTTACCATAAACAACACCCAAAACCAACAAAACAAAAACATTCCCCATGTCACACCCTGACCTAAATAAAATAATAAAGAAAACCAAGAATACTAAGGCCAGGGCGTGACACCTCACAACCGCAGACCATGTGTAACCATACCAGTCAAGACCTCCACATCCGGCTTCTTCACCGGCGGGATTGTCTGACACCAGCCACCTGGACAGCTGATGAAACAGAGGAGTATTTATGTCTGTAATAAAGCCTTTTTGTGGGAAAAACATCATTCTGATTGGCTGGGTCTGGCTCACCAGTGGATGGACCTTGCTCCCTAGTGGGTGGGCCTATGCCTGCGCCCCTGCACAGTCATGTGAAATCCACAGATTAGGGCCTAATTAATAATTCAATTGACTTATATGAACTGTAACTTGGTAAAATCATTGAATTTGTTGCATATTTTTATTCAGTGTGTGTATACATATAGAGATAGATATAAAGATAGGTGTGCTTCTAGTTTCTTAGTATTTTTTAATTGAAGTGGTGTCATCTACTGCTAACTATCTAATGTCAGCTGATAGGTGCTAGCTAGCTGTCGTAACATAACAACATCACCATGAAGAGGATCAAGACGTGTACAATGAAGAAAAATATGATCACGTTTCAGAGAAAATAGGTCAGCTCCTCTGAACATTGCTGTGCGCAGCTCCTCAGCAATTCCACTCGTTCCCTGACAATGATGAGCTACAAAATAAGTGGGTGAAAACATCCGGCGAAACAATTTCACCATCAGGAAAAGCTTTAAGGTCTGTGGCAGGTATTTCCTTCCTGAAGATGTAGTTGAGCCAACTCCGGGGCGCCGCTTCGTCTGAGGAAGGGGACTATTTATTTTCCGTTATGTTATTTCCTGTGTTGAGGAGAGAGACTGGCCACCGACCATGCAGAGGATGGTGGAGATGAAGTTGATTATTGTCACGTTCCTGACCTTATTTGCCTTTGTTTTACTTTGTTTAGTTGGTCAGGACGTGAGCTGGGTGGGTAGTCTATGTTATGTGTTTCTATGTTGGGTTGAATGTGTTGCCTGATATGGTTCTCAATTAGAGGCAGGTGTTTGACGTTTCCTCTGATTGAGAACCATATTAAGGTAGACGGTTCTCACTGTTTGTTTGTGGATGATTGTTCCTGTGTCTGTGTCACCACACGGGACTGTTTCGTTTGTTCGTTCGTTTGGCTAGTCTTTCCTGTTCGTGCGTTCTTCATGTCTATATGTAAGTTCTCAAGTTCAGGTCTGTCTACGCCGTTTGTTGTTTTGTAGTTTGTGTAAGAGTTTTCGTGTTTCGTGTTTCTTTAATAAATTCCATTATGTCTGCATACAACGCTGCGTTTTGGTCCGACCCTTACTCCTCCTCCTCATCCGAGGAGGAGGCATTAGACAGCCATTACAATTATAGTGATGATGATATGGACTATGCCCAGGACCATGACTAATGTGCAGCACCTGAGCCACGCGGAGGATTAAGGAGGTTACTCTTCCATCCAAGCACTTTTGGTAAGTTGTCATGTTGTAAATTATTGAAACATTGTGTTATTATCAATCATAATTTTCTTGAGAATGTGATGCATGTTAATTTACTTAATACCTATCCCGGATCCGGGAGCATCCTCATCAAAAAAGCTGACTAGCATAGCCTAGCCTAACGGGACAGGGATATCATATAATATAATTTTCATGAAATCACAAGTCCAATACAGCAAATGAAAGATAAACATCTTGTGAATCCAGCCATCATTTCCGATTTTTAAAACGTTTTACAGCGAAAACACAATATGTATTTATATTAGCTAACCACAATAGCCAAACACACAACGGCATATTTTCACCATGTTTCCACCGCATAGGTAGCTTTCACAAAACCCACAAATAGAGATAAAATGAATCACTAACCTTGAACAACTTCATCAGATGACAGTCTTATAACATCATGTTATACGATACATTTATGTTTTGTTCGATAATGTGCATATTTATAGCTACAAATCCTGGTTTTACATTGCAGCCACCATCACAAATAGCACCAAAGCAGCCAGAATAATTACAGAGAGCAACGTGAAATACATAAATACTCATCATAAAACATTTATGAAAAATACATGGTGTACAGCAAATGAAAGATAAACATCTTGTGAATCCAGCCAATATTTCCGATTTTTTAAGTGTTTTACAGCAAAAACACAATATATATTTCTATTAGCTCACTACAATAGCCAAACACACAATGCCATTTACTCCCCGCCAAAATAGCTTTCACAAAACCCGACAAAATAGAGATAAAATGAATCACTAACCTTGAACAACTTCATCAGTTGACAGTCTTATAACATTATGTTACACAGTACATTTTTGTTTTGTTCGAAAATGTGCATATTTAGAGCTGCAAATCGTGGTTATACATTGTGAATACGTAGCAACAATTCACCAAAATCTCCGGAGATATTTTGGACAGTCAAAATCTCCGGAGATATTTTGGACAGTCACCTAATCTAATCAAAGAACTCATCATAAACTTTACTAAAAAATACATGTTGTACAGCAAATGGAAGATACACTGGTTCTTAATGCAACCGCTGTGTTAGATGTTTAAAAATAACTTTACTACAACATACAAAATGCATTATTGTGAGACAGTGCTCACCTATTCTCTGCCGAGTTGGAGTCAACATATTACACAGAAATACGTAATAACATCATAAATTGTGTCTTACTTTTGCTGAGCTTCCATCAGAATGTTGTGCAAGGAGTCTTATTTCCAGAATAAATCGTTGTTTGGTTTTAGAATGTCCATTTCTTCTGTCGAATTAGCAACTTTGGCTAGCATTGTGGCGCGAACATGCCCATCATCTCTTGGCGCAAAGAACGGAAAATTCCAAAAGTCCCAATAAACGTTGAATAAACTGATCAAACTCGGTTGAAAAATCCTACTTTATGATGTTTTTCTCATATGTATCAAATAAAATCAGAGCCGGAGCAATTCGCCGTGTATACCGAGCGCTTTTCAGAAGACAATGTCGAGGTCCCCCGCGCGCCATCGAAAACAAAACAAAATACCAGACCTGCCACTCCAAAAGCTCTTATTCGGCCTCAGATCAAGCTAGACACCCCATTCAACCTTCCACTGCCTGTTGACATCTAGTGGAAGTCGTATGAAGTGCATACATATCGATAAATAAAAGCCAGTTGAATAGGCAGGCCCTGAAACAGAGCCTCGTTTTCAGATTGTTCACTTCCTGTATGGAAGTTTGCTGCCAAATTAGTTCTGTTTTACTCACAGATATAATTCAAACAGTTTTAGAAACTTCAGAGTGTTTTCTATCCAATTGTAATAATAATATGCATATTGTATGATCTAGAACAGAGTACGAGGCCGTTTAATTTGGGCACGATTTTTTCCAAAGTGAAAATAGCGCCCCCCTATTCACAAGAAGTTAAATGAAATACTCAATACAATGTTTAAATTAAACACACAATGCATCCACAGTCAACCTTCTGAAAACATTATGCTGCCGCCTACAAAATGGCTGCCCTATAAGACTAACAGCAGGTATGTGATAAAAATGTACAGCAAAAACATTGAACGAATCAATTAAATATATATATTGTCGTGTCTTTACTTTCATTAGCTGACGACTTAGTTTTTATCAAAGATTCTCTGTAATTATTATTACGCGATTAAACTGATTAATCATGTAACTGTAATTAACTAGGAAGTCGGGGCACGAAGGAAAATATTCAGATAACAAAGTTATAGTTTCCTAATATAACTTTTCAGATATTTTCATATCTGATCAATAGTCTTCTGAATTAATAAATTATTTATTTTACCTCACGTTAGTCTCATTCCAAACGTCGTAAATTGTTGGTTATCTGCACGAACCCAGTCGTCATTATGAGTCATCCATACATCAATTGTCTTAAATCATTTATTTATTAACTAACTAAACAATCACAGAAGTGCACACACAAACAAACAAAGTAAATATGGTTACAAGAAATGATAGGGGAATGTGCCCTAGTGTGCTAAACCGGCATGGCGGCTTGTTAGACAAAAGGGGAGTGGGGGTCAGCTGAGGAGTCAAGACAGAGTTGATAATTATAACAATTTAAATGCTAATCCTTTGCACATGAACGCTCACTCATTCGGGAACAATTGCAATCAATATATATACTTACGCTCAGTGTGTCGTCTTGATCGCTGTTGAAAAGTTTGTTTCTTTTGTAGAATTGTCCGTCTCTCTCGCTCTCTCGCTCTGTCATGGTTAGAATGGCTGGTTCAGAGTGATATTCATTCATGTCGTTATGGATAGATGTTTCGGCGGTTGTCGGTCTTCGCGTTCAATGATACCGAATTCCTAGCTGCAGACTAGTATTTAATATCAAAGACTTGTTCTTATTCTGTCGGTATCGATAATCTAAGAGTTTAACCACGTGGGATGGTGAAAAGATTCAGCAATCATCTCAAACCTTGGCCCTCTCTTTATCGAGGTAAGCTGGTCTGCAACCTTTGTCCTCTCGTCATTGCGAGAAAACATGGTCTGTTGAGAAATTCTCAAGATGGGGATTTTATTCGGGAGTTGCAGAAAAGGGCCTGTCCCAGGATATCCGACCCTAACTGGGCTCATGGGCGGTCCTCTGATTTAGTTAAACTCAAAAGGGAATTGGAGTTTCCTTCATTAAACAGTCCAAAATCACATTACACAATTTTACAAACAGTATCATCCTCACTCATTCATCTTATACAACAATTAGATGTAAACCTCATATCTGAGGCTATTATATAAACAGCGTTATGGTAATGTGGCCGCACATGAGTTTTACAAACTTGTACCAAAGGGACCAGTTCGTAGCTGGATTCTTCACCAATCTTTAATACCATCTCCGTAACATAAATGTTGTTCGGACCTCAAGTTCTGTAAGGTGGAAGAAATTCCTTTGTTCTCTATGAAACTTCACTCTGTCTCTATACTGTGGCCATGAGGAGATCATCTCCTCCCGGAATTTACGTCCTCTCTGACCACAGCAGCTTAGTTGTAGGAGGCAGGGAGAGGGGGATGGGGCTTGCTGTACCCAAAGAGAGCAACGTCATGACAATATGTTGCATGGGGTTACAGAGACAGGCGTTGCAGCCATCTCGCTCTGGGGTTGAAGGACAGATCCCTGAGCCACTACTTTCACATCAAATCCCTCTACAGTCAGTAGGACCATCATCACGTGGACCAACTTTCCATACACACTGCTCAGAGCAGTGACCATCTGGATGTCACAAGAGGAAGTGACAGCCAACTTACCCAGAGGAATTTAAAAGTTTCCCAGACACGCATGTCATTGTTGACTGCACTGAGCTTAGGTGTCCTTTCTTCTGCTGCAGAGTGAGATGTTCTCAACAACAAATCTCACTGCACAATGACGGCATTAGTAACTGGCAGCTCTTTGAAACGTTCAGTATATATTTACATATTAGTCCTATATCAAGCAACTTGAATGCAGTGAGCAGGGTTGCAGTAACATCATCTCAAGCTAATTTGGTGATAAACAAAGCAACTCAAACAACATTATCAGTGCATCAATGATATCTATTGGCAAGAAAAAGTATGTGAACCCTTCGGAATTACCTTGATTTCTGCATATATTGGTCATAAAATTTGATTAGATCTTCATCTAAGTCACAACTATAGACAAACACTGTGTGGTTAAACTAATAACACACACATTATTGTATTTTTCTTGTCCAAATAGAATACATAAATTAAACATTCACAGTGTAGCTTTGAAAAAGTATGTGAACCCCTAGGCAAATGACTTCTCCAATAGCTAATTGGAGTCAGGAGTCAGCTAATCTGGAGTCCAATCAATGAAGAGATTGGAGATGTTGGCAAGAGCTGCCCTGCCCAATAAAAAACATTCACAAAATTTGAATTTGCTATTCACAAGAAGCATTGCCTGATGTGAACCATGCTTTGAACAAAAGACATCTCAGAAGAACTAAGATTAATAATTATTGACTTGTATAAAGCTGGAAAGGGTTACAAAACTATCTCTAAAAGCCTTGATGTTCATCAGTCCATGGTAAGACACATTGTCTATAAATGGAGAAAGTTCAGCAGTGTTGCTACTCTCTCTAGGCCATTCCGCAAAGATGACTGCAAGACCACAGCGCAGAATGCTCAATGAGGTTAAGAAGAATCCTAGAGTGTCAGCTAAAACTTACAGAAATCTCTGGAACATGTTAAACATCTCTGTTAACGAGTCTTCAATACATAAATCACTAAAACAGAATGGTGTTCATGGGAGGACAACACGGAAGAAGCCACTGCTGTACATAAAAAATTGCTGCACGTCTGAAGTTCAAATGAGCACTTGGATGTTCCACAGCGCTTCTGGCAAAATATTCTGTGGACAGATTAAACTAAAGTTGTTTGGAAGGAACACACAACACTTTGTGTGGAGGGAAAAAAAAGGCACAGCACACCAACATCAAAACCTCATCCCGAATGTGAAGTATGGTGGAGGGAGCATCATGGTTTGGGGATGCTTTGCTGCCTCATGGCCTGGAGAGCTTGCTATCATCGATGGAAAAATGAATTTCCAAGTTTATCAAGACATTTTGCAGGAGAATGTACGGCTATCTGTCCGCCAATTTAAGCGCAACAGAAGTTGGATGATGCAACAGGACAACGACCCAAAACACAGAAGTAAATCAACAACAGAATGGCTTCAACAGAAGAAAATATGCCTTCTGGAGTGGCCCAGTCAGAGTCCTGACCTCAACCCGATTGAGATGCTGTGGCATGACCTCAAGAGAGTGGTTCACACCAGAGATCCCAAGAATATTGCTGAACTGGAACAGTTTTGTAAAGAGTAATGGTCCAAAATTCCTCCTGACCGTTGTGCAGGTCTGATCTGCAACTACAGAAAACGTTTGGTTGAGGTTATTGCTGCCAAAGGAGTGTCAACCAGTTATTAATCCAAGGGTACACATACTTTTCCCACCCTGCACTATGAATGTAAATACGGTGTGTTCAATAAAGACATGAACAAATTGTGTTATTAGTTTAAGCCGATTGTGTTTGTCTATTGACCAATTTATGCAGAAATTCAGGTAACTCCAAAAAGGTTCACATACTTTTTCTTGACCATGGAAATTTGTTTAAACATCTTCCGTTTGGCATGTCTTTTGTGATGTGCTTTACAGGAGCAATGACGGATGTGTTGACTTGACGACGGTGTCAGAGTTTTGAACGCCCTTGGATGCTGATCCATGCTGGCTGAAGACCTAGCTAGCCAGAAACTAGCTAACCCCAGACACAGATGAAGACCTAGCTAGCCAGAAACTAGCTAACCCCAGACACAGATGGTGACCTAGCTAGCCAGAAACTAGCTAACCCCAGACACAGATGAAGACCTAGCTAGACAGTAACTAGCTAATCCCAGACACAGATGAAGACCTAGCTAGACAGTAACTAGCTAACCCCAGACACAGATGAAGACCTAGCTAGACAGTAACTAGCTAATCCCAGACACAGATGGTGACCTAGCTAGCCAGAAACTAGCTAACCCCAGACACAGATGAAGACCTAGCTAGACAGTAACTAGCTAACAGCAGACACAGATGAAGACCTAGCTAGCCAGAAACTAGCTAACTCCAAACACAGATGAAGATCTAGCTAGACAGTAAAACACCAGACACAGATGAAGACCTAGCTAGACAGTAACTAGCTAACACCAGACACAGATGCAAGGGGAAACATATAAGTATCTTTGCCCTAGAAGAATAGGTTAAACTGTTAATTATATTTGCTGACACCCTACAGTCAAATTTTGGCACCAGTAGAGTAGCTATCTAGCTATTTAAACCACGCCGCTCTGCAAACACACCTTCTCCTGATGTTGGTTAGAAGACGGTACTTGGCTGTGTTTCGAGATTACCGAAACCGCAATGTATCATGGGTAAATGGGGACTGACTGACTGATCGATCTATGACACAGTAGTTTTGATGCTCTCGAACAAGGCCATGATCATGTTACCGTTGGTGTATTAAAATTAGAGGTTTAAGGTGATGTCACCTTGTCCTCTTAATAATGAATTCAAACTTGATCAATGTAAAAGCAACACTCATTTTTCCTACCTTGGTCATCATACATTGATCTGGTTTCCTTCAAATATCATCCAATTTCACAAAAAACATTATTTTGTCTATTCGTGACCTTTAAGTACGTAATGTCAATTATTAAACAGTAACTTTGAGAATGTGAATGTTTTGGAGCTAAGTACAACTTATCTGTAAGTTATCTATAATTATAAACTGAGTGGTTCGAGCCCTGAATAATGATTGGCTGACAGCCGTTGTATATCAGACCATATACCACGGGTATGACAAAACATTCATTTTTACTGCTCTAATTACGTTGGTAACCAGTTTATAATAGCAATAAGGCACCTCAGGGGTTTGTGATATATGGCCAATATACCACGGCTAAGGGCTGTGTTCAGGCACTCCGCATTGCGTCATGACAAAGTACAGCCATTAGTCGTATATTATTGGCCATATACCACACCCCTCGGGCCTTATTGCTTAACAATACTATATACTTGGTTGTGGCTATGATAGCTACAGAATACCTGCTGTAAACTGTGTATGACGAATATAATTTGATTTGATTTGAATTGCAAAAGTGAAAAATATCATCCATCATTTATTAGATAGCAACCTTGACATTAAGAAAAAAGCTAAATAACTCAAGTGAATAAGCATAAGCATTCTGTGTCAATTCAAACTACTTGTTTTCCCCCATGTTCAGTGAAGTGATATGACAGAAGGAACTTTGCTTCGCCACAACCCTCTTTTTAAAAAATCTGACAACTGCCAAGATTCATATCAGTAACATTGGCTCGCTAAAATGTCAGCCGGGCTTTGCAGCCTATCCACATTCCTCCCACCAGGTCCCCAGGGAGAGGTTGTATTTAATTATCCACAGCCTGGGTGCTGTTCGCTGGGCACGTCTAGGCTGGAAGAGACACCCGGCATGGAGGTCTGGAGCATTTTACACTTGGCCAGCAAGCAGAGAGAGAGGGAGCTGAGTGGCTGAGACTTGGCTGGAGCGAGGGGGAACTGTTGGAACTGGAAAGGCCTGGTGGTCCCTGGGGCTCTGTTAGGGCATGTCCTCTCCCTTAGCCATATGTACTGCCCAAATAGTGTACAGGAGAGGAGTGGAGGAGTGGAGGAGGAGAGGAGATGGGAAGACAGGAGGGGAAAGGGAAGGAGGAAAAACAGAACTCATATACAGCCACTAACAAAAGATGTTCAGCACCTGTTAATATGGAACTTCAATCAAAAGTTTCTTTCTTATAAAAATATGGTTCTTAAAAATACACTGGTTTTTGATGAAGAAATACTTTTTAAGGGAACTTACATTTTCTTCCAGTTCTTTTAGACTGAGAGGTAGTGACAGTGAATACTCATTTTACATTCATTATTATCCAGCGGATGGAACATTGCCATGAATAGGTACTAATTATATGTATATGTTATTCCTAAAAAAATATGTTTTATAACATCTTTAAGAGAAATTAGTAGCCCGGTGCCTCCACCACGACAACCAGATGCTCTAGGACTGTATGATTTATCCTTCTTTCTTTAGCTTTAATAAAGCTTGGCTGGTCTAAGTAAATACTATGTATATCTGGCATCTACACAGCAAATTTGAGATCAGAATTTTAACACCCACAGAAATGAACTCAACACAGTCCTCCTGTTCATAGCTCCGGATTCATGAAAAAAAAAGCTTTTTGGTCTATAATTTAAGGTTTGGGTTAAGTATTAGGGTTAGTAGTGTGGTTAAGTTCAGGGTTTAAAATCAGATATTATGACTTTGTGGCTGTGCCAGCTAGTGACCACTCTGCAGAGCTGCCTCCAGAACAACATTCATGATGAAAGACATTAACAAGCCAATGGATCATGTACAAGATGGCCCCGACAGACATGGTTTCCCTGCTTCTAGCTCCTAGCCAACTTTGCAGTATTTTTGTGTGTTATTTCTTACATTATTTGCTCAGAACGTTTCTTGCATTATTACTTACAGCCGGAAAAAAACTTTGGATATTAGACCGGCGGTCGCTCACCAGCATTCCCACCAGAAATGAGACTTTCCTGAATTGGATCCTTTGTTCGTAACTGTATCATACTCTGTTTCACAGAACCGTGTCTCTTTCCAGATATACTGTCCCCGTCCATACAGCTAGCGGGGACAGGAAAACATACCTCTCCAGGAAAAAGAAAGGCTGAGGTCAGTGGAGGCTGCTGGGAGGAGGACAACTCATAACAATGACTGGACAGGAGCAAATGGTATGGTATGTGTTTGATGTATCTGATACCATTCCACCCACAAGGGGGCGTGCTCAGCCCCCTCCTGTACTCCCTGTTCACCCATGACTGCGTGGACACGCACGTCTCCAACTCAATCATTATGTTCGCAGACGATACAACAGTGGTAGGCCTGACTACCATCAAAAATGAGACAGTCTACAGGGAGGAGTTGAGAGCCCTGGCAGAGCGGTGCCAGGAAAATAACCTCTCCCTCAACATCAACAAAACAAAGGAGATGATTGTGGACTTCGGAAGACAGCAGAGATTGCACGCCCCCATTCACATTAACAGGGCCGCATTGGAGAGGGTGAAAAGCTTCAAGTTCCTAGGCGTGCACATCAGTGGAGGCTCCGCGGAGGAGGAAGGGTTGGACCAACCTCAGTGGATTTCATCAAAATAAAAAGAGAAAAATATGAAGTTAGTATTTAGATAGAACTATCCCAATATATTCACCAAATAACTGATTAAAACACACTGTTTTGCATTGAAGGTCTACAGTAGCTACTAGTATTAGTATTGTTTTGAATTTAAGTTCTACAGTAGCTACTAGTATTAGTATTGTTTTGAATTTAAGTTCTACAGTAGCTACTAGTAGTAGTATTGTTTTGCATTTAAGTTCTACAGTAGCTACTAGTAGTATTATTGTTTTGAATTGAAGTTCCACAGTAGCTACTAGTAGTAGTATTGTTTTGTATTGACGTTCTACAGTAGCTACTAGTAGTAGTATTGTTTTGTATTGAAGTTCTACAGTAGCTAGTAGTAGTAGTATTGTTTTGTATTGAAGTTCTACAGTAGCTAGTAGTAGTATTGTTTTGCATTGAATGTCTACAGAAGCTAGTAGTAGAGGTATTGAAGTTCTACAGTAGCTAGTAGTAGTAATGTTTTGTATTGAAGTTCTACAGTAGCTAGTAGTAGTACTATTATTTTGTATTAACGTTCCACAGTAGCTAATAGTGGTATTGTTTTGTATTGAAGTTCTACAGTAGCTAGTAGTAGTAGTATTGTTTTGTATTGAAGGTCTACAGTAGCTAGTAGTAGTATTGTTTTGAATTTAAGTTCTACAGCAGCTACTAGTAGTAGTATTGTTTTGAATTTAAGTTCTACAGTAGCTATTAGTAGTTTTTTTTTGCATTGAAGTTCTACAGTAGCTACTAGTAGTAGTATTGTTTTGTATTGCAGTTCTACAGTAGCTAGTAGTAGTATTGTTTTGTATTGAAGTTCTACAGTAGCTACTAGTAGTAGTACTGTTTTGTATTGAAGTTCTAGAGTAGCTACTAGTAGTAGTATTGTTTTGCATTGAAGTTCTACAGTAGCTACTAGTAGTAGTATTGTTTTGCATTGAAGTTCTACAGTAGCTACTAGTAGTAGTATTGGTTTGCATTGAATGTCTACAGAAGCTAGTATTAGTATTGTTTTGAATTTAAGTTCTACAGTAGCTACTAGTAGTAGTATTGGTTTGTATTGAAGTTCTACAGTAGCTAGTAGTAGTATTGTTTTGTATTGAAGTTCTACAGTAGCTAGTAGTAGTAGTACTATTGTTTTATATTAAAGTTCTACAGTAGCTACTAGTAGTAGTATTGTTTTGAATTTAAGTTCTACAGCAGCTACTAGTAGTAGTATTGTTTTGAATTTAAGTTCTACAGCAGCTACTAGTAGTATTATTGTTTTGAATTTAAGTTCTACAGCAGCTACTAGTAGTAGTATTGTTTTGAATTGAAGTTCTGCAGTAGCTAGTAGTAGTATGTTTTGTACTAGAATATTGTTGCTGCACTGTTGGAACCTAGAAACACAAGCATTTCACTGCACCTGCGAATAACATGTGAAATATGTGTACGCGACCAATTCATTTTGATTTGAACAACAACCCCATGCGTTGATTCTACTGCGATTAAAATAACACTTGCATTTTTTTGACATGTGGCGTCAATTTCAATCCCACTGGTGTTAACCCCACTAGAATCAACACTGAGTTTTAACACTCACAGCACTTTTACCTTTTTCAACACCGAAATTTTAACACCTACAAATATGCTGTGCGCCATACTGTATATTCTTCACCTGTATGTTTTCAGATCGGTGCTGATGAATGATGGGGAAGCCGCTGTAGAGTATTGAAATACACAGTTACACTAACTTGTGTTCTAACATGTAATTTCCTCCAGTACAGCGACAACACACTTCCTACGGACTCTCCCCACCTGAACTCAGGGATGGGAAAACATGACAAAAACACAATTACAAAATATCAGAAATGTATCAAAAATAACCTGCAAAAAATACTTGTGGTTTACAATGTATTGAATTAAAATACTTTGGAGAGTAGCTGGCTGAACAGCAACAACTTTCTCAGTAACGTTTACAGAAAAGTTTTACTTGCTATGACTGTGATGTGTGCTGTTTATTGTTTCATCCTCCTTAGTTGAATGCGCTGCTGACTGTAAGTCACTCTAGATAAATGTCTGCTAAATAACCAAAATGTAAATGTACATGTGAAAATAAACAAACCAAAATGAACTGCAAAGCACACTGGGTATTATTATTGGCCTTGTTTCGAGGTCATGTCTAGACGCGATACAGCTTAACCGAACCTAACCTGCTACGTTAATTATCCTAAACATCGTACAAAAATACAATTTTGACAAAATCTGTAACCCTTCTAGACAAAACCTTCTTTCATGGTGGAGCTCATTCAAATAATACTAATAATACTCAATTTTTACAAACACATGTATATCTGGTTAATTTAGCAGATGCTTTTATAGTGCCATCAGACTTCTGGTACCAATGCAGGGTGAAAGGGAGTCACAAAACTGTGAACTGCTATAAAAAAATGGTAGAGGAAAGTTTTTTATATTTCAAAAATACAAATAACAGCTCTATCAAAGTATCTTGTTACAAAATACATGGGGGTATAGTTCAGCCCAGGTAATACATATTACAAAATACTCAGAAGTAATTAAAATGCCTAATTCAAATACATGTAACAGAAATTCTGCCCATCTCTGTCACTTCGTGTGTAGTCAGTGAAGAGGAGGTATCCCAGTAGATTAGAGGCTCTAGCCCACATCCGCATAAAGTTGTGTTGGTTTGTTAGAGGTGGAACTGCGTTAGAGCTGTCAAATCCACAAACGGCCCCTGCTATTATACCTAAAGCAGACATTGTCCTTGGCTGCACGGAGTAGCATTAACAGAAAAGCCATGCAGCATTGTTTACAAGCGCAAACACTGGAATGTGAGATGTAATCTACACCTCGATTAGGATGATAGAAATCCTCATTATTTTCATTGCTCCAACACTGTTTCACTTCCGACACTGCTCCGGGTTAACGCTTGATCTGATTGAATCTAAGCCTACAGCCGGTTACGTTCATTCCTACACTATTTGCCACATAAGGGCTGTCGGATGTTAATAATATGGATTTGTGTGAGCACGTACATGGGTGTGAGTGTTTCTACGTGTGTGTGGAGCCTGGATCCACAAACGGCCCCTGCCTTGCTGTTTGGGGTTTTAGGCTGGGTTTCTGTACAGCACTTCGAGATATTAGCTGATGTACGAGGGGCTATATAAAATAAACTTGATTTGATTTGGAGGTATTATGATAGCTGACCTTTACAATTTAGAAACAAGGCGCTTAACAAATGACAACTGTTGCCCAACGCTAGTGAACGCTGCCCGTTTGAACGCAGCCCGTTTGGTATGCAGCCCGTTTCATCGCAGCCTGTTTGATATGCAGGCTGCCGCGTAGCTGAAAAAGAAGAATTAAATATTTGAGCAGAGAATCGATAGATATCATGACCTCCATACTTTTGTTCTATGCTTAATCCGTTGATTGATCTTTGCTGCTGATTGTCTTGGGAAAAGACCTATGCTTTCATCACTTACCCAACGGAAATATGAGATGAGGATTGATACTCTGGGGATTTGACTATTATTGAAGACAAAGAGTTGTTGTTGCAAATATCTCTCATGAATATTTATGATTTATTTTCTCTGATCGTTTTCTTCTCAAGGAGTCATTAGTGGAATTGTTATTGTGTTTACTTGACAGATGTAATCTGTTTTGATTCCTTAATTTTCAGTAACACAATGTGACATCATCAATGACAAACTGGTGACAATGAACACAATCTATTGTTCTGTCATTCAAACTAACAAGTATCTCCATATCATCTTCATATTAATGCGTTCCCTAATTCAAGCCTAATATTTCCCCTCTTTTATCCCTGTCCACACACACACGCGCGCACACACACACTGGCATTGTTTACAAAAAAACAAGTAATTATTTAACTAAAAGACTGGTTGTGATTGGCTGACCTTGATGGAATGATTGATTGATTGATTGACTAATTGACTCACCATGAGTCTCAGGCTAAGTTTGCTTATATAGGGATCACCTTATCTCCTGGGTGATTTGATGGTGTTCGTGTGTGTGGACTCCCTATCAGGTGGTGGTGGCGCCGGAGTGTGAGAGGATGAACCAATCACACAGGAGATAAGGTGATCCATATAAAAACGCAAACTCAGCCTCGGACTCATGGGTGAGTCAATTAGTCAATCAAACAATCTATCGAGGTCAGCCAATCACAACGAGTCTTTTTATCATTGGGGAAATTAGTCATGCTCTGTTGATTGAGCCTATACACTAGCATGACAGATTTATTAATAATCTATTCATAATCTGTTCACAATCCTACATAATTTTGTGTTACCAGTGTTTCTCTGAAGCGCAGGCTGTCTTCTTAATTAATTAATGCAGTGGGGCCTCCCAAGTGGTCATGCGGTCTAAGGCACTGCATCGCAGTGCTAGAGGCGTCACTACAGACCCGGGTTGTATCACAACTGGCTGTGATCGGGAGTCCCATAGCGCGGAGCACAATTGGCCCAACGTCGTCCGAGTTAGGGGAGGGTTTGGCCGTGGGGGCTTTACTTGGCTCATCTCGCCCCAGCGACTCCTTGTGGCCGGACGGGCGCCTGCAGGCTGACCTCGGTTGTCAGTTGAACGGTGTTTCTTCCGTTTCGGCTGGCTTCCAGGTTTTGCGAGCGGGTGTTAAGAAGCGCGGTTTGGCGGGTTATGTTTTGTAGGACGCATGACTCGACCTTCACCTCCCGAGCCCGTTGGGGAGTTGATTAGTGCTGTGGGCTAAATCAGGGTCACACAGTGTGTCTAGGTAGTCTTAAACGAAACTACTTGGAAACAAAAGTATACACCTCACACACGTGGTTATGGGATTAAAAAGAAGAAGACTCCTGTACCATGTCAGATATAGAGTTGAAATGTAATACATTTTGAGTTTGCATCCCGATATTACACTTTATATACATCACAGAAGACTGAAATATAATAAAACCATTTAACATAAAAAAAACGTGCTGAAAATCCAGTGCTTCTATGTGAATTAATTATGATATGATGACTATTTTAATAACGATCCACCCAAGAGGCCACTAGAGGGCGATTTGGTATTTGACTGAAGGAACTACATAGTGGTGACTCATCCCTCTGGACCCCAAATGTATGTGTGTGTGTGTGTGTGTGTGTGTGTGTGTGTGTGTGTGTGTGTGTGTGTGTATGTGTGTGATTGCGTGCATTTCAGTGTGAGTCAGTCTAGAATGAGACATTTGTGTCTAGAGAGAGCTTGACTGGGCTTTCTGTTAAAACTCATGGCTTTTCTAAGGAGTTATGAGGTTCGATCCCTCAACATATTGCCTCCGATAAATCGCTCCAGTGATTTAAAATGTACTCTATTATACCAACAAATGGAGTCATATTTCGCCATGTACTCTATTGTACCAACAAATGGAGTCATATTTCGTGTTCACTGGGGAAATACATTACTGAGGAAATTAATTACTGATGAAATTAATTACTGTGGAAATACATTGTAACTATCAGAATCCCAGCCTTGGGGGGGGGGGGGTCGTTTGTGGGTGGGAGGGGGTGTCCTGACTTGTTGAGGGATCTGAGTGATTTGGGAGAGAGTTGAAAGGGTGACTGGTTCAGGGTTAACGCTCTGCACTAGATAAGATACATCAGTGAACTCTTTATCGCCTCAGTAGAAGATGGTTATGATGGACAGACATTAATATACATTCATCAGCTATCAACGGGGTCATTCGGTGTTTAAATTGTTCGCCTCCCTCCATATAATTATTCTGTTTTCTCTTTGGATGAAGGAAGTGAGAGTGACTCTGCATTTGTTTATGCATGCATCCACAGCTATGAGGTGGTATTACTAGCTGTTACAGGGTGGTATTGCTCAACGACACAGGATTTCAGTTTTAGTGTGAAAAACACACCTCCAGTAACTGTGAGATTTCCCCTCAGTGTTCTTGCAGACATTCACAGGAAAAAATGACATTATTAATTAAAAGGGTTTTTGGATTAAAAAGTAGCCTAATTAATTAAAAAAGTTGACAAAAAACAAATTCAAACTTTGCCAGTGGCGTACCGCAGTTTTTTGGGGGAGACTTCTGACCTGTTTATGTACTATCTGGGAAGGGGGCTCGACCTTCAGCCCCCCCCCCGCAGCGGTATGTAGTATGTCAGTGAAATGGGCCATAATTGACTCCCAATAAAATGTCTGAATCTCATTCTTATCCCTTTTTCTAATTGGTCCCTCCCTCTCAGGGAGAGCTGACTACGAACAGTGACATGGAGGCCATCTTCCTGGACCTGGTCCCAGGGTCGTCGACCAGATAGGCATACCTCTCAATGTGTGGCCTGGCCCTGTGGTTCACTGACCTGCTGGGGTGGATCAAGGAGCTGGAGGCCTGGACCACTGACTTTAACCTGCCCTCAGCCGATTGCCTGGCCAGCTTCTTCAACCCTCAGTCCTTTCTTACAGCCATCACGCACGATATGGCTCGCAGATCGGATCCGGAACTATAACCAATATTAATGTTAAAGACCAAGTGCAGTCAAAAATATGATTTTCCTGTCTTTTACATATATTTCCACATACAGTGAAATTATGAAAATAATGATGAAACCTTTTTAGAGTAAGAGCTGTTTGAAAAGACCACCTGAAATTTCCACATGTTTTTGTGGGATGCAGTTTTGGCCTTCCTGATGACATCACCGGACTGTAAATCAGTTAATAGACCAATAAGAAAGAGTTCCATACCTCTCTGCCAATAACAGATCGTTTTCAGTTTTCCCCTCCCCACTCAGACCACTCCCAGACAGTCCTAGCTAAATTCTTGCTTGAGAAATGGCTCTTCGCTAGGAAGGCATCTTTGTTTCTTTTTGACCATTTTAATTGAAAACAATCAAAGTAAGGTACTTAATTGCTAACCAGAAATGATTTGATAATGAGATAAAAATGACTGCATTGGACCTTTAAAGGGAAGGTAGCAAGAACGCAACCAAATGTAACATATGGATTTGCATTAGTATACACATCAAAAGTCCCAATGCAAAGTTACACCTGACTTTTCAATTGTTTTCAGTTATTACATAAAACCGATCAGAACCGATCATAATTCTGAAGTTTGAGGGATTTGTCATAGAAAGGTCCCGGCCAGCCAGCATTTTCCCTACAATGTAAACTCTGACAAAAATATCTTCAAATGTATAACTTTAAATCGTGTGCACTCATGACTACTGGTTTCAATTACATTTTCAGCCAACTTGCAAGCAAATACTTTATGAATTTACTGTCACAAATCAGCTTACAAGGTTGCTAGCCATCTAGCCTGCTAATGTTAGCCCTACCATCCCTACTACCTTAGTATTGCATGAGTCAGCCAGTGGCTATCAACATCTAGCTAGCTAATTTACAGCGTTATAGTAAATTGAGCTACATTAAAATAAACCAAAGTTTTGAAAATACATAACGGCATCTAACCAGTTATCAAACATTATTATATGCAGTTATCTTAGCCAGCAAGATAGCCAGCCAGCTAACGTTAGATATTTTAGCAAGCCTAGCCAGCAAACTAACGTAGCTAATCTTCCACAGTCATTACCATTACCAGGCATTACCATACCATGTTATTCTGACAGCAAGATCACATATAACTTTTTGCAAAGACATGCTAAACTTTGGGAATGTACTCTAATGCTGTACAACTGTTTTTTACTGCACTGCTCCCACCTTTGAAAATATTTTAGTTTTTATTTTGTATTATTTTGTATTATTATTTTGAAAGTTTACACACATACTGGTGTGTTGAAAACTATTGTGCAGGCTATATTTAAAGAACACATTTAATCAAATGCAAATATATGTTATTGAAATGACTCATTGGAGTCTGCAAAACTGGTTGGTCTCTTGTGCTGGGAAACGGTGACTCCATACTCCACCCACTAGTTTTTGAGGTGGACTGTATGGCATGGCCTGCTGCTGGCTTTTCAATCTACACCCACCATAGCCCACAATGCTTTAACTGTAATAGGCTGTACATGCGATACATCTTGGCTTGAAGAGATAAAACATTTCTACCTGTCTCAGCTACAGTGGGTTGGAAAATATGTGTAGTTTTGGATGGGGACTGTGTCGTGCATATCCAGCCGCACTTTGTTCTCCATCAATCTAATTACATGTAATCTGTTACATGTAAGGGATTACAAAAAACAGTAACTGTAATCTGTTACATTACCAGCAAAAATGATTCTAATCAGATTACAAATACTTTTGAAAAACTAGATGATTACTTTGAGGATTAGTTTTAAATTCTGTTTCCTCAATGAAAAAAAAGGCGCACATTTCAATTTGAGACCACTATGATGACACACCAAATGTGTTTGACGGATCGCAGGAAAACAGCAGGAATAGGCTTTTGTAGGCTACAGTCCAAGCTACGTCTTCCAATGGTACGACTGCTGTCGGCATCCAAAGATTATCCACCTTGAATAAACCCTTGGAGGTAAGGATGACAGCAGTGGTATAGTCTACTGCGATACGGATATCACTTATTATTGATATCTACATTGCGCATTGATGTAAATCATACTGCAGCTGTCTCATTTAGCTATTTGCGCCTTACAAATTGTGGTTGTTGTCGATGGCTGTTCACAAATCTAAATGTGTATTTTATTAGTAACTGTAACGGATTACAGTTAGAAAGTAACCGACCCAGTCCTGTTGATAAGAAAGCAAACACTTGTATAATGACTCTGAGGATGAAGAAGATCATCAGCCAATCAGCAAGGACACACTCCAGTGTGTTTTATCAGCTGAAGAACTGTTGATGAATTTAGGCATAAAATAAACAAGTAAATCAGTAAATATCATGACCGTTAAACGAATGGGAACATTTCCATTCACAAAGAGGTGTTATGAAGTTTCAAACATATAGCTTATTTGCAGCAAAAGTCAAGGAATCAAATCCCTAATGTACAATTGTTTTTAGGAATCACCACTTTCCGTAGGTAAAACAAAGCAATGAAAAGAGAACAGTACACAACCATTGCTTCAACGGAGGCTTCAAAACATTGATATGTGTGATATTATAGAATATTTTGCGAAGGAAATGCTACCTGCAAATTTCTTAATAGTACATTTTATTTGTATAACACTTTTAATTCCAGAGTTATCTCAAAGCGCTTTACAGGGGGAAAAAATTATGATTGTATAGAATGAAGACAACATGCATTTAGATTCAAGGCAGGCAAAATAGCGATAGTACTGTAGGCGAGTGCTGCTAGATATATACTGTACGATACAGTCCCCCTACAAAACTACACACAGAGACTCTACTGAGTATTTTACGCCCCACTTTAGCTGAGACTGGTAGAAAAGTTCTCTCTACAGCCAAATATTCTCAACATACCAGTGTCAAAATGTTTTATTTATTTTACCTTTATTTAACTAGGCAAGTCAGCTAAGAACAAATTCTTATTTACAATGATTGCCTACACCAGCCACACCAACACAACACTGGGCCAACTGTGCACCACCCTATGGGTCTCCCAAACACAGCAAGATGTGATACAGCCTGGAATTGAACCAGGGTGTCTGTAGTGATGACTAGACCACTGAGATGCCATGCCTTGACCGCTGCACCACTTGGGAGCCCTGGTCTTAATTGTTTTTTTGTTTTGTTTGTTTACTAGATTTTGTATTTGTTTTCAGATTTTTTTTATTGCCTTATCTTGTTGGCACAGTAAAATGGCAATTGATTAATATTCAATTGAATGAGTTATCCGCATTGCAAAGTGATGAAATCCAGGCTTTTATTTTGAAGGTCTCCTTATTACCATACGAACGTAACATCATAATTTGTGTTGCTGGCAGAATACTAGTCCATTGTCGGCAAGCAAGAGCCAAACAACGAGACCGACTAGCACAGGCAGTAACCCACAGAACACAACTAAACCAACAGAAAAGAGAGAGCAGACACTTCCAGATTTATGGCTGGGAAATGTCATGCCAAATAATCTCTCACTGCCAACAAGTGTCCCCCTCTGCGTCACAATGGGATTCGATAAACTACTCACGTCCGTTGCTACAGTTGAAGTCGGAAGTTTACATACACTTAGGTTGGAGTCATTAAAACTCATTTTTCAACCACTCCACAAATTTCTTTAAACTATAGTTTTGGTAAGTCGGTTAGGACATCAACTTTGTTCATGACACAAGTAATTTTTCCAATAATTGTTTACAGACAGATTATTTCACTTATAATTCACTGTTTACATACTCTAAGCGGACTGTGCCTTTAAACAGCTTGGAAAATTCCAGAAAATGATGTCATGGCTTTAGAAGCTTCTGATAGGCTAATTGACATCATTTGAGTCAATTGGAGGTGTACCTGTGGATGTATTTCAAGGCCTACTTTCAAACGCAGTGCCTCTTTGCTTGACATCATGGGGAAATCAAAAGAAATTAGCCAAGACCTCCGTAAAAAATTGTAGACGTCCACTAGTCTGGTTCATCCTTGGGAGCAATTTCCAAACGCCTGAAGGTACCACGTTCATCTGTACAAACAATAGTAAGCAAGTATAAACCCCATGGAACCACGTAGCTGTCATACCGCTCAAGAAGGAGACGCATTCTGTCTCCTAGAGATGAACGTAATTTGGTGCGATAAGTGCAAATCAATCCCAGAACAACAGTAAAGGACCTTGTGAAGATGCTGGAGGAAACAGGTACAAAATTATATATATATCCACAGTGAAGTCCTATATTGACATAACCTGAAAGGCAGCTCAGCAAGGAAGGAGCCACTGCTCCAAAACCGCCATAAAAAAGCCAGACTATGGTTTTTAACTGTACAAGGGGGCAAAGATTGTACTTTTTGTAGAAATGTCCTCTGTTCTGATGAAACAAAAATATAACTGTTTGGCCATAATGACCATCGTTATGTTTGGAGGAAAAGTGGGAGCCTTGCAAGCCGAAGATCACCATCCCAACCGTGAAGCATGGGGGTGGCAGCATCATGTTGTTGGGGTGCTTTGCTGCAAGAGGGACTGGTGCACTTCACAAAATAGATGGCAACATGAGGAAGTTAAATTATGTGTATATATTGAAGCAACATCTCAAGACATCAGTGAGGAAGTTAAAGCTTGGTCGCAAATGGGTCTTCCAAATGGACATTGAGCCCAAGCATACTTCCAAAGTTGTGGCAAAATGGCTTAAGGACAACAAAGTCAAAGTATTGGAGTGGTCATCACAAATCCTTGACCTCAATCCTATAGAAAATCTGTGGGCAGAACTGAAAAAGCGTGTGCCAGGAAGGAGGCCTACAAACCTGACTCAGTTACACCAGCTCTGTCAGGAGGAATGGGCCAAAATTCACCCAACTTATTGTGGAAAGCTTGTGGAAGGCTAGCCGAAACGTTTGACCCAAGTTAAACAATTGAAAGGCAATGCTACCAAAGACTAATTGAGTGTATGTAAACTTCTAACCCACTGGGAATGTGATGAAAGAAATAAAAGCTGAAATAAATAATTCTCTCTACTATTATTCTGACATTTCACATTCTTAAAATAAAGTGGTGATCCTAACTGACCTAAGACAGGACATTTTTACTAGGATTAAATGTCAGGAATTGTGAAAAACTGAGTTTAAATGTATTTGGCTGGCCTCCCGGATGGGGCAGTGGTCTAAGGCACTGCATTGTAGCTGTGCCACCAGAGATTCTAGGTTTGTGCCCAGGCTCTGCCGCAGCTGGCTGCGACCGGGAGGCCCATGGGGTGGTGCACAATTGGCCCAGCGTCGTCCGGGTTAGGGAGGGTTTGGTCGGCAGGGATATCCTTGTCTCATTGCGCACTAGCAACTCCTGTGACGGGCTGGGTGCAGTGCATGCTGACCAGGTAGCCAGGTGTACAGTGTTTCCTCTGACACATTGGTGCGGCTGGCTTCCGGGTTGGATGCGCATTGTGTCAAGAAACAGTGTGGCTTGGTTGGGTTGTGTTTCGGAGGATGCATGGCTCTCGACCTTCGCCTCTCCCGAGTCCGTATGGGAGTTGCAGCAATGAGACAAGACTGTAAGTACCAATTGGAGAGAAAAAGGGGTAAAATGTAAATAAATAATAATAATATTTGGTAAGGTAAACTTCCGACTTCAACGGTGTGATGACCTAACGATTTGAATTTTAGAAATATTTACTGCCTAAATGACATTCTTTTCATCATCGCTATGCAAACAACTGATTTCCGTGACAATTTCGCTGTTTAAACAAGTTTTGTTCAGCTAAATAAAAACATTAATTCGAACTACTTTTGGGTACCTTGTTAACATTATCCACGTCTTAAACGTTGCTACGTTTCGGGAACGGCAAAGAAAACATGTGATCTGCTTAACACATTAAAGTTACTTACCTTACAGATCACGAAGTCAGCTCATTTCCACTCCATTCATATGGAAATCAGTCGATTCATACACTGGCTTGTCTGGCTGTCATGTTTTATTTGAACCTGTCCTTCCCTTATCTACACTGAAATAATATCATTTCAGTAATCCTGTATTATGATTTTTTTTTAAATCTATTTCACATAGCTCATTAATACACCCTTTGTGGTTGAATATATATATGTATATAGTGTAGGTCCTAGGATACAATGAATAATGTGGAACAAATAAAGACCATCAAATGATACCTTACAACTTACAATAATGAACACCTTGTGAAACAGCTGTGAAAACCAACCTGGCAATATTTAAGATTTTAATACATAAACTTTTATATTTCTTGGTACAGTTGTGTCATTCATTTATTTTCAGATTTTTTTGAACACTCACATGGCAATCATGGACTAAAATACTGAATTCTGGAATATAGAGTAGGTGGTTGCTGTGTGGGTGGGAGGTTCTGCCTGTCACTTGTTCTCAACAGTCAGCCAGTCTCTGAAGGGGGACTTGAAGAGGGAGACTGCAAAGTCCAGGCGTTGCTACTCTCTTTGTTATATATACTGAAACTATATTATTTCAGCGTAGATAAGGGAAGGGCAGGTTAAAATAAAAACATTACCCACATTGCAATGTTTTGAAATCCGGGCATTCATGTTGAAGGTCTCCTCATTACCATATGGACGTAACATCATAATTTGTGTTGCTGGCAGAATACTAGTCCATGGTTGGCAAGAAATAGCGCAACGACGAGACAATATATATATATACAAATACAACACCAGTCAAAAGTTTGGAGACACCTACTCATTCAAGTGTTTTTCTTAATGTTTTACTATTTGCTACATTGTAGAATAACAGGTGAAGAAATCAAAATCATGAAATAACACCTATGGAATTATGTAGTAACCAAAAAAATGTTAAACAAATCAAAATATTGTCACGATCGTTATAACGAGTGGACCAAGATGCAGCGTGGTATGTTTCCATCCTTTATTTTGGAATAGAAAACTTTAAAGAACAAAACAACAAAACGAACAAACGAAACGTGACACTAATATAATGCTCACAGGCAACTATACATAGACAAGATCCCACAAAGCAGAAATGGCTGCCTAAATATGATCCCCAATCAGAGACAACGATAAACAGCTGCCTCTGATTGGGAATCATACCATGCCAACATAGATATATAATTGCCTAGATGACCCACCCTAGTCACACCCCGACCTAACCAACAATAGAGAATAACAGGCTCTCTATGGTCAGGGTGTGACAAATATATGTTATATTTTATACTCTTCAAAGAAGCCACCCTTTGCCTTAATGACAGCTTTCCACGCTCTTGGCATTCTCTCAACCAGCTTCACCTGGAAAACATTTCCAACAGTCTTGAAGGACTTCCCACATTTTCTGAGAACTTGTTGGCTGCTTTTCCTTCACTCTGTGGTTGAACGCATCCCATCTCAATTGGGTTGAGGCTGGGTGATTGTGGAAGCCAGGTCATCTGATTCAAAACTCCATCACTCTCCTTCTTGGTCGAATAGCCCTTACATAGCCTGGAGGTGTGTTGGGTCATTGTCCTGTTGAAAAAAATGATAGTCCCGCTAAGCGCAAACCAGATGGGATGGTGTATCGCTGCAGAATGCTGTGGTAGCCATGCTGGTTAAGTGTCCTTGAAATCTAAATACATCACAGACATTGTCACCAGCAAAGCACCCCCACACCATCACACCTCTTCCATGGAACCACACATGCGGAAATCATCCGTTCTCCTACTCTGTGTCTCACAAAGACAGGCGGTTGGAAACAAAAATCGAGAGATTTCCACTGGTCTAATGTCCATTGCTCGTGTTTCTTGGCCCAAGCAAGTCTCTTCTTCTTCTTGGTGTCCTTTAGTAGTGGTTTCTTTGCAGCCATTCGACCATGAAGGCCTGATTCACGCAGTCTCCTCTGAACAGTTGATGTTGAGATGTGTCTGTTACTTGAACTCCATTTATTTGGGCTGCAATTTCTGAGGATGGTAACTCTAATGAACTTATCCTCTGCAGCAGAGGTAACTCTGGTCTTCCTTTCCTGTGGCAGTTCTCACGAGAGCCAGTTTCATCATAGCGCTTGATGGTTTTTGCGACTGCACTTGAAGAAACTTTCAATGTTCTTGAAATGTTCCGGATTGACTGACCATGTCTTAAAGTAATGATGGACTGTCGTTTCTCTTTGCGTATTTGAGCTGTTCTTGCCATAATATGGACTTGGTATTTTACCAAATAGGCCTATCTTCTGTATACCACCCCTACCTTGTCACAACACAACTGATTGGCTCAAACACATTAAAAAGGAAATAAATTCCACAAATGAACTTTTAACAAGGCACACCTGTTAAGTGAAAGGCATTCCAGGTGACTACCTCATGAATCTGGTTGAGAGAATGCCAAGAGTTTGCAAAGGGTGGCTACTTTGAAGAATCTCAAATACAACATTAAAAAATATTTTCATTTGTTTACACTTTTTTGGTTACTACATGATTCCATATGTGTTATTTCTTAGTTTTGATGTCTTCACTATTATTATCCAATGTAGAAAATAGTAAAACAAAGAAAAACACTTGAATGAGTAGGTGTGTCCAAACTTTTGACTGGTAATGTGTGTGCGTGTGTGTGTGTGCGCTCTCCAGCAGGATCCCAGTGGACCTGTTAATTAGTGAATGTGCAGAGTATGCACTGGCACATTTTAATCACCCTTATGAGTGGCACTGCTGTATTCTCGCTTTATTAAAAGCTGGAGACAGACCGACAGCGAGTGAGGGAGTGGGAGAGACGAGCAGCGAGGGAGACAGGCAGAAAAGCATCAAAAAGTGTCCTCTCCTCTTCTTTCCCCTCCAGTCTTCTTTTCCCTCCTTTCCTCTCCTCTTCTCTCCACTCCTCATCTCAGCCCTGGGCCAGTGCTGTGCCAGTGTAGTGACAGGGTGTAAAGGAATTTTCAGCAGAATCCCTCCACCTGGAGCTCGGCCCCACCGCTGCAGCTGTACAAGTCAAAGATTTATGATAAACCAGCTCATCTATATGAATGAGCAAAGGTACTTATTCAGGGGGATGCGAACATCAAAGATGGGGGATTATACAGTAACACACTCTACGTGTACAGCGCGTTCGGAAAGTATTCACATCCCTTGACTTGTTCCACATTTTGTTACATTACAGCCTTATTCTAAAATGGATTAAATATATTTTTTTTCTCCATCAATCTACACACAATACTCCATAATGACAAAGCAAAAACAGGTTTACATTTTTTTGCAAATGTATTAAAAATCAAGAACAGAAATACCTTATTCACATAAGTCTTCAGACACTTTGCTACGAGACTTTAATTTGGGCTCATGTGCATCCTGAGTCAAAAAGTCAAGGTGTCTGAATACTCTCCGAATGCACTGTATAATAGAGATCTAGAGATTTGAGTGGAGTGTTTGTTTTTGCTGTGTCTTCAGTACTGTAGCTTATTCATTAAAAATATGCAATATAGTCTACCTTTGCTACACCTCTATTATCCCTGAATGGTGACAGTTGATCTCATATTTGTATATGTATATCAACCTCATACAGCTTAAGAAGATAAAACTAGTCATGAATTTAAATGAGATCACATTAATACTATTTACTTAAATAGACCAGTGGAGGTTCCTCAGAGGAGGAAGGGGAGAATTTCATGTTTTTTTTTTAAATACAATAATGTTTAGATAAAACTATACTAAATATAATCACACCAAACAATTGAATAAAACACACTATTTTGCAATGAAGGTCTGCAGTAGCCTCAACAGCACTCTGTAGGGTAGCAACATGCTGTAGCTGCAGGACAGCAAGCTTCCGTCCTCCTCTGGTTACATTGACTTCAATTCAAAACCTAGGAGGCTTATGGAGCTCACCCCCTTCCATAAACTTACACAGTAGTTATCACAACTTCCAGTGGAGAACAATTGAGATGTGTAGTCCAAAGGAGGCAATGAGCTGATCCGATCCTGGTGAAACATGCGGCTAGGCTACAAAGAACACTTTTAAATAGAACAAAACAAACAGAGTAAAGACGCTTCGGAACTGAGGGTTGAACACAGTCTCGTTCACGTCTCCATCACAACCCCGCTGTTGCGCAGCTGATGCTGGCTATTTATTTGGGAATTAAAGGGGAAGCGCCCTATTGGATGGAGAAGCACTGAGATGGTTCAGACAAATTCAGGGCCATCACACACCCTCTCTCCTGGAAAAAGCCGACCATTGCCCTGGAAGGCACATCGTGGTCTGGGAAACCGAGAAAAGTCTTCTCATCACTTTCCTCTACAAGAATATTAATGACTTTGTGGCGCTCACGCTCCTCAGCCGAGGGGTAACAGAGACATGAGACATGGACAACGCGCATATCTTCACCTGTGTCCTCTTTCACCCCCGGTAGTTCAGAGGGTCCATCTGCTCCACAATCCTATATGGTCCTTGCCATTTAGAAGTGAGTTTGGCCGAGAAGAATTGTTCAGCTTTTGAGTAAGGATGAGAGCAAAGCCACACCCGATTGGTCCAGACCGAGCATTCAGATTCCAGGGGGTCTGGCCCAAATCAACTCCATTATCTCCATTCACACGTTATGATTTGTATTGTCAGCTCGATGGTCAGAATGACCCTGTGTATTTCCATTGACAGGTATGAAATGGATGAGAACATTTTCTTGGGGTGAATCCATTGTTTTAATTCCACACAAAATATTTGCTTTGGTTATTTCTCAATGTTGAGAGGTCCCATATGGGGTTCCTTTCCTTATGTAACGGTTTTGACTTGAAGTTATTGTTTATAGGGGTGCAAGGTAGGTTGTGCCTACCAGAGAAAATATTGATTTCTCCTTTTGGTTTGGGAGGAATTTAGTCCCGTCTGGTCCGTCAAGTCTACACCAATACAAAGGACTCATATAAAAGTCAGGATGGACATGCACTTTTCATAAACCCTTAAAACATTGGAAAAAACTTCAAAACAACTGTATTCTTTTGAGTGGGTTGTATTACCAACATAAATGATCACACACATAATAATATAACAAATAATGAGCTCTGGTTCCTCCAGAAAAGTCGCGTACTTCGGGCCTAAAAGAGTCCAGCCCGGTAAATGAGTTCAGTGAACTCAAGTGACCTTAGCCACACAATGTTTGTCCATTCATAAAGTGTAGTGTAAACCCAGTCTCAATCATACCCATCATCAATCAAATATCAACTCTTTTACCACACAACCATAAATAATATCACATCTCAATAAGTCTTAAATCATCACGGTATACATCACTCTAAAACAAATGAAATACAGTATGCAGAATAGTTGCAGTCAATCGGTCAGTCAGACAATCCAATCCGCCTTTAAATCTCCAGCAGAGAAAGGCCACAAAGAACCAGCGGAGAACAACTGAGATGTGTAGTCCAAAGGAAGCAATGAGTGGATCCGATCCTGGTTAAACTTGCGACCAGGCTACAAAGAACACTTTTAAATACAACAAAACAAACAGAGTGAAGACGCTTCCGAACTGAGGTTTAAACACATTCAAGTCTCCATCACAACCCCACTTTTGCGCAGCTGATGCTGGCTATTTAATTGGGGATTAAAGGGGAAGCGCCCTATTGGAATGAGAAGCACTGAGATCTTTCAGACAAATTCAGGGCCGTCACATACTGCTTAGTGACTATACACTGTAAAGTTACTGAATGATTGTAGTGGGTTTACTAACATGTTAATTCTATTAGCTATGTTGACTATGACGTTACTTTAGCTAATATCCTGACAACGATGTAGGCTGTGTGTAGCGGTTATGATGTGGTTTGGCTTGGAAAGATTTTTTTACCTGGTCACATACAGCTGGTGTGTTGTGCATTGAAGTCCACAAGTGAAGGGACAATGTAAGAGGAGGAGTGCGCATAGATGCGAGAAGGAATACAACATGGCTGCTATGAAAGTGAACTGTGTATACGCGTGATCAAGGGTGTATTCATGCTGCCAATTCTGTTGAAAAACGTTTCTTAAACGGAAGCAAACGGAACAAAACGGGGATAAACAAACCTAAATTTGTCCAATAGAAACTCGTTTGCAACTCTTACATCTGTCACCTCAAAGTTCTATCTCATCCTGAGTTGTTTGTATGTGGCTGCTATGAAAGTGAACTGTGTTTGTGCGTGATCAAGTGTTTATTCATTGCACCAATTCCGTAGATTTTTTTTTTTTAAACAGAAGCAAACGAATAGAAACTCTGTTAGAGACTGTTAGACTAATGATTACACCCTAGATCAGCTAGATGCAGGCAAGAGTGTGCAAGAAGGTATTTCAGCCTTCTGCCAATATCAGATATGTCTATGTCCTGGGAAGTTTTCATGTTACTTACAATCTCATGCTAATAGCATTAGTGTCACGATCGCTGTCTTCAAATTCCCTGTCATAAATGAGCCAAGGCGCAGCTTGCATGTAATTCCACATCTTTAATCGAAGTGTAACCTTCACAAAAAAAAACAGGTAAACAGAAACTGAACGTGACGCAACCGTGGCGCGCACACAAACACTCACAGAAAATAAATAATTACCCACAAACACATGTGGGAAAAGGCTGCCTAAGTATGACTCCCAATCAGAGACAACGATAGACAGCTGCCTCTGATTGGGAACCACACCCGGTCAACAAAGAAATAGAAAACTAGAATGCCCACCCAAATCACACCCTGACCTAACCAAATAGAGAAATAAAAATACTCTCTAAGGTCAGGGCGTGACAATTAGCCTACGTTAGCTCAACAATCCCGTGGAAGAAGTTATTAATGTGTCACGGTCACCTTGATTGCTCAAAATTCTCTTCATCTGTGCACCTACGTTGTAAACTTTCATTCATAGGCTAGGTTGTAGCAACCTCATGATGGCGACAGGGAAAATTTGAGTATCATGTAGTAGCCTAGACCTATTGCTGTTACATTGTTAACCGTGAACCGTGCTTCTACACCTGCATTGCTTGCTGTTTGGGGTTTTAGGCTGGGTTTCTGTACAGCACTTTGAGATATCAGCTGATGTACGAAGGGCTATATAAATACATTTGATTTGATTTGATTTGAATATGGATGACAGTCATCCAATATGCTGTAATAGAAATAAGGCCATGCTTATGAAAAAAATAATTGTCCTCCCTCATCTTAAATGGCACTGACCACCACTGAAGTAGACATATCAGTGTTTAAAAGCACAGTTTTACGACTGACTGCCAACTAGGGCTGTAATTCTGATGGAAGTCATAAAGTGGCTTCGTCTCTTCGTCCTCTGAGCTTCTCCTCCAAAGTCATCAGGATTTATATTTGTTTCCTGGAGTCAGCGAGCATCGTGGTGGACGCTAAGTGGGGGGGACGGACGCTAAGTGGGGGGGGTAATTAGTGAGACGGACCGCTCTTCCTGTTTGAGCGTGTTTGGAGAGTGTTCTGACAGAACAACTTCAGACTCAGACTAACAGTGACTTTCACACACTGTTCAAGGGTACACCAAAAATGTTGCCCTCAGAAGAGTCCCCCCTTAAAGTGTCCAACTCAGTCGGATTAATTAACTGAAATGTGCTGTAGCGTTAAGAAGGATTTAATTCAGTTAGGCATTTACATTTTTGTAATATACCATGCACTCTTATCCAGAGCAACTTACAGTAGTGTGTGCATACATTTACATGCTTTGTTTTGTACTTTTTAGACCAAATACAACCTTCAGGAAACAAAATTGCTTCAGTGGAAAGTAATAATTACTTTTCATAATATTCCTATTGTTTGTCCCAGGGGCATCTACACTGAAGAAAAGTACAGTATGTCGGGACTAAATCAAATCAAATCAAATCTGATTAGGGTATAATATGAGACAAACCATGTAATGTCCTCTCTCCCTGTCCACTCAGGCTGGTACGATGGTGGATGCCCTTCTGAAGGAGCTGACCCCCACCATACCCGTCATCTTCATCTGAGCCATCTCCGTGGATAAGCAGGAAGTGAGTAAAGTCTACCAGTATCCCGTCTAGAAGACCAGACAGAGGAACCACACTCGTAGAATAAACGGTTCCAAAAGGGTTCGTCGGCTGTCCACATAGGAGAACCCTTTTTGGTTCCAGGTAGAACCCTTTTGGGTTCCATGTAGAAAGGGTTCTACATGGAACCCAAAGGGGTTCTACCTGCAATCAAAAAGGGTTCTTCAAAGGGTCCTTCTATGGGGACAGCCGAAGAACCCTTTATGGTTCTAAATAGCACCTTTATTTCTGAGTGCACCAACGTATGAACCTTTAACCTCAAGACCTAAGAGAACCCCTCCAAGTGGACCCTAGCTGGAGTGGCTCTGCTACTGCAGATTTTGATGCAAGTTTTATCTTATATTTAAAAAATATATAGTTTTGTAGATCCAAAGTTCTAAACATACTGTGACGTTTCAATCAGAGACCTTCATCAGACATAATCTTGCCAGCCAGTTTCAGGATGTAGTCGAGTTGACTGACCTTTTTTCTTAGCACATAAACATTAACCTAACTAGCTAACTGTACAGAGCACTTATCAGAAAGTCTTTATACTTTTTTGTTGTTGTTACTATTTGAGTTCTAGTTTGATCTCACCTGTCGAAATGAGGACATTTTCCTGTCGAAATGAGGAAAGGGAGAATTGTGAAAATAAATATAGATCTAAATCCTAAATCTAAATCTAAATTTGTCTAAATCCTATCCTACGTGCCTGAAGATAAACCCTGCACCAAATAGATATCTTTGTCCTGTAATAATTCAATCAGAATAATCATGTATTAAAAAACATGTTATAGGCCAACTCTGGCTCTCTCATATTGTAGTCTCTTATTTTTTTAAACAGCACTTTGTAGAATAAAGACTTTCATATTTAAGAATTTAAGAGTGCAGTGAGGTGTTTGGTGTTCACTGCTTTTCCCCCCATTTCCAACATCTGCTCTAATCTGCTGTCGCTCCCTCTACCTCACTTTTCCAGTTTCAAAGCCATCAGTCTTTTCTTCCAACACAGGCTTCGTCTCTCCTCTTCCCTCCACTTCCATCCTTTCTTCTCCACCTCCCTCCTCTCTCTGAGTTTAAAGAGCTTCCCCAACTATAAAGCTCATTCTGCAGTCTTACAGATACTGTATACCCTTCCATTGCACCCAGGCGTGTACAGACTACACACGCACGTACACACGCACGTACACACGCACGTACACACGCACGTACACACGCACGTACACACGCACGTACACACGCACGTACACACGCACGTACACACGCACGTACACACGCACGTACACACGCACGTACACACGCACGTACACACGCACGTACACACGCACGTACACACGCACGTACACACGCACGTACACACGCACGTACACACGCACGTACACACGCACGTACACACGCACGCACACACCATAAAAGGGTAATATATGAAGGTCCAGTGAAGAACAGAGGAGGGACACATTATATGGAGGTGGTGTATAAGTTATGATGCCTCAGCTGGGATATCTCTCTCTCTCTTCTCTCTCTCTCTCTCTCTCTCTCTCTCTCTCTCTCTCTCTCTCTCTCTCTCTCTCTCTCTCTCTCTCTCTCTCTCTCTCTCTCTCTCTCTCTCTCTCTCTCTCTCTCTCTCTCTCTCTCTCTCTCTCTCTCTCTCTCTCTCTCTCTCTCTCTTCTCTCTCTCTTCTCTCTCTCTTCTCTTCTCTCTCTCTTCTCTCTCTCTTCTCTCTCTCTTCTCTCTCTCAATTCAATGGGATTTATTGGCATGGGAAACACATGTTTACATTACCAAAGCAAGTGAAATAGATAATAAAAAAACGGAAATAATCAATCAAAAATGAACAGTAAACATTACACTCACAAGTTTATCTCTCTGTCCCCTCTGTCGCTCTCTGTCTCTGTCTCTCTCTCTCATTAGCTCTCTCCCTGCTGTCCCCATTATGCAGTTATTGGAGGGCCTTAACAATGCACCCTGAGACAGAGAGGCATGAGGAGGGGGTATGAAGATAGGGAGGGAAATGAAGAAGAAAGCAATAATACAGGGGGAGGCAATCTATGTAGAACTACAAATTACATATTCAGGTAGTGGTATAAAAATACAGTAGATTGTGCCTTTTCCTTTGTGGTGCGTACCGGTATACACAGCACAGATGGTGCGTGGGACACAGGAGAAATGATTACCCTCTTTTAAGCTTAGAAGAAATATTTCAGAGTGCTTTTGAAGCACTGAGCTTTTGTAGACTTTTTCCATAAGAGAACACAGTACAGTGTACAGTGTGAGATGAAGTAGGATTTGAACTTCTCTTTGGACCAAAGGGAAAGTACACACCTACCTGCCCTCAAACAAGACTTAATGTACAGCATAATAACCTATAGTAACTCATGAATTATAGCTCCTGAAACGGTAATGATGGGTTTCTGCAGTAGCGGGTTACAAACCATAAGTCTTTAAACGACAAAAACAACATGTTTAATCATATTTCAATATTTGTGGGTAATAGGGAGAGCTTCTGGCATGGAACTGTGTGGGTTAGGTTGGGGAAGAATCTATCAAAAGGGGATCCTGCTCAGAATGCCAAAGAAGGTAGCTTTAATCATCTTCTTAGCAAGACATCAGTCGGTTGCTAGGTTACAAGTCAGTCCTGAGAAACTGTTAATGTGAAAAGCTTGTGATGGTTTGCTGTGTATATTATGAAAGCACGCAGCATACTAATTTGAAGGAAATGGCTGCAGTTCTTCACTTGCCTTTGGTAATGACAGGGATCATATGTTCTACTTCCTAGATCTATGTGTCCCTTGACCCAGGGCCTTTTACAATCATTCATACATTATCTTGAGACATGCAGAATGTAATCAGGAGTTGAAAGTTACCTCCTCCAGCACTACATCCTCACAATCAGACAATGTAGTAGCAGGTAATGAAGAATCAAAGTTAATGTGTACCCCAATAATACCCCAAGCAATGTTGTCACCTTTTCAACTTTCAAAAACCAAACCGTTTCCCCTCACTCCCCTCCTATTATCCCTACTACGTTAGAAGTTCATCAAAACCGATGTCAGAAATACGTTTCTTCTGGAAAAGAGCTCTGCTAAATGTCTAAAATATAATTGTAAATATTGGCTCTCAAATGCCAAACCATTGGTTTTAGGCTAATGCATGATTTCTTGTTAATTGGATGCCGGGATTCATGGCCATCGATCTAATTCAAGTGCGTGAACATCTTGGGTGGCTGCATGGGATTTGTTGGGTTATAGTAAGGTGTGGTTTCGTAGTATCCAATTGCAGAGTCCACGATATGGTAACCCAACGAGCCTCTTGTGGATTTCTTCGGGATCGGTGTCCCGTCCACAGGATGGTTGCGCTAATGTAGGCTAATGCGATTAGCATGAGAATGTAAGTAACAAGAACATTTCCCAGGACATAGACATATCTGATTTTGGCAGAAAGCTTAAATTCTTGTTAATCTAACTACACTGTCCAATTTACAGTAGCTATTACAGTGAAAGAATACCATGCTATTGTTTGAGGAGAGTGCACAATTTTGAACATGAAAAGTTATTAATAAACAAATTAGGCACATTTGGGCAGTCTTGATACAAAATGTTGAACTGAAATGCAATGGTTCATTGGATCAGTCTAAAATTTTGCCCATACACTGTTGCCATCTTGTGGCCTAAATGTAAACTGCACCTGGGCTGGAATAATACATTATGGCCTTTCTCTTGCATTTCAAAGATGATGGTACAAAAAATATACAAAAGAACTGTTGTTTTTTTCTTTGTATTATCTTTTACCAGAACTATTGTGTTATATTCTCCTACATTCATTTCACATTTCCACAAACTTCAAAGTGTTTCCTTTCAAATGGTACCAAGAATATGCATATCCTTGCTTCAGGGCCTGAGCTACAGGCGGATAGATTTGGGTATGTCATTTTAGATAAAAAAAAATAAAAAAGGGGCAGATCCTTTTAATGCAGTTCCACCTCCAACACCGCCAAATCAACATTATGCAGATGTCATTCTGATTGAATCCAGCCCTTAAGCCGTGTTCAAATGGGAAGTTTGAAGTGAATCAAATCAAATTTTGGGGTTTATCTGGTTCGAATCTGTTCATTTTCCTACAGCCTGAACAGCCAAAAGCACATGGAATTGGATATTTCAAGCCACACCTTCGTTGGTGGTTTGAAGTCAGATAGAAATCTGATTCCTGGCAATGTGACTTGTCTGAACGGTCAAATTAGACTTATTTGGCATATAGTGTGGCTTGCTAGCTACTCTGTTGACAGTTTTACAAGAACATATGGTAGCTAAATAGCTTGTTAATTGTTTACAAACAAATGAGTGAATATGCTAGAAAGCTAAATAGCTCGCTAGCCAGATAGTTGACTGCTCCAAAAATTACTCGTTTTGAAAGTTGGATCATCTTATCCTTTGAGGCTTTAAAACACTATGATTTAGAATATTCAAACTGCATCTGGGAAACGTCCATGGCAGGCGTTGTTATCACCTTAGCTTGATACATAACTTCTGAGTGATAGGAAGCACACGCACCACCACCAATCAGCCTCAACTACTGTGCACACACCCATCATTACTATGACAACTAGCATAGCCATGTCAGCAAATGACTACTGTCTGAACACACACACATCTGATTTGGTCACTTGTAACGTTCTGTTTGAACAGTCAGTATTCCAAAACAGATTTGAAAAACAAAACTGATTTGAGCATTAAGGCCTGCAGTGTGAACAAGGCGTTGGTGTGGTGCTAGCTGGGGTCAGACCTTGGGTAATTAACTCTGACAGAGTTGATGAGCTACTAATTAAATGTGCATCTGGATCTGGCGTCTGTCATAAAACAAACGTCTGTTAGCTGTCTCTCCAATTGGAGGATTATCAAGAGTGAGAGATATTGAGTCTGGAACCTTGTTTGAGAGGGAGATACGGTTGGAATGAAGGATTTTAAAAGCAACATTTTCACCGTAGAAACGATCTATTAAAAATAACATTCCATGTTTGTTCCCCAGGTATTTTTCAGTTGATGGCAGTTCCAATTTTTTCCTCAATGAATATGGACTTGAATATTTGGCCTGTTCACATGGACACGTCAAGCCTGTTTATTGTAGAGAATAAACATTTTAAATCTTGCTATTATCATCTTATCACTGTGTATTGAGTTTTAGCTAAGATCCCCACTAAGATGCCAATACGATATGTCAGATCAGAGCCAAAGTAGATGTCAGTCCCTCTCTGGGAGTGCAGATCCCTTCAGCTCAACCTTTATTGACTGGTTTGCAGATGGATTAGAGGTAAAAAAAACTGCAGCAAAGATCCTTCTGAAAGCAGTATTACACAGATATCCACAACATAGATTGGCATAGGCCTGCGGGTCGTCATAGAGGAGTGTGAAGGAGAGAGAACATATATTGGATTTCATTATTAAACTAATAGAATTACATGGTCAAAATGCTAACTCAACAAATATTTTTACTTGGAAAACGTTAAATATGGAGTTCTATATGTTTCTCACTCATATCCTTCATTGGTTATCATATTTACTGTGTGCCTGGGTTGAGGAGAGGAAGGTGTCCGTTTGTTGTAGGACATGTGAGCATTTCCGTGGATTGCAACCCAAACTGGTCTCCTTATTTCCCCTTCAAAGATGACAATAATTCTCTCTGAGGACAGAACAGGAACGACAAAGGAACATGGACAAATGGAAAAGCAACGACAGCTTAAACTAAATATTTCAAGAACATAAAAGTCCTCTGTCTGCTCTCAACCTTGTCAGCATTAAAACTGGAGTGAAAGAATGAGAAGTATTGTATTGTGGAGCGAGACAGACACTGTGTTTTCACATGTGGAGACAGTTTGAAAGCTCTCGATTATTTTATGGAAAGCCTTGTACTTGGCCTGATTCCCTTTTCTCACAGTGGAGATACCTTCGGTCTCTGTATTCGCCCGCCTGGCCTTCTTAGGTCTACTTTTTCCAGCTGACTCTCCCATCCATAGATTCCCTTTGATTGGAGCGTCATATTTTCATCTAAATGCTGATGGGTTAGGGGTGTCAAACTCATTCCACAGAGGGCCGAGTGTCTGCAGGTTTTCGCTCCTCCCTTGTACTTGATTGATGAATTAAGGTCACTAATTAGTAAGGAACTCCCCACACCTGGTTGCTGTGGGCTTAATTGAAAAGAAAAACCACAAACCTGCAGACGCTAGGCCCTCCACGGAATGAGTTTGACATCCCTGGGTTAGAGGATCGGGTGCAAATTGAAAATATTTTGTATTTGTGGGGGCCGCTTTGTTTGCTGTGAGAATTGGCCTTCGCATCCACAGGAGTTCCATGCATTTCAAGAGGGTCTGAAATAGGTCTGAAATAGCATTAAAGTCAGAGATATTAACTCGGATGCCAGTAGTAAAGTACTCCGGTTGCCTGCGTCTGTGGCATATTTCTTATTGCGGTAAGGCTGTCAAGTAAAGCTGTCTGTCACGGTGACATACTGTATGATAGGGATAGGTGTGACCCCTGCACCTGGGGGTGTGACCCCTGCAAGATCACAGTTGTCATGAGAAAAAACTTTATCCTACCTATAATTTGCGTTCCCTTTAATATATAAAATATCACTTGTTTGAACATGTAGAGGCAAGGAAGCCTTCTAGCTTTTCTTATAGTGTCCAAAAACCTCACCTTCAGCTCTCACTCACAGCCCTTTCAAACCCCTGCAGGTATGGATTGGTCGTACAGTGGGGGGAAAAAGTATTTAGTCAGCCACCAATTGTGCAAGTTCTCCCACTTAAAAAGAAGAGAGAGGCCTGTAATTTCCATCATAGGTACACTTCAACTATGACAGACAAAATGAGAAAAAAAAATCCAGAAAATCACATTGTAGGATTTTTAATGAATTTATTTGCAAATTATGGTGGAAAATAAGTATTTGGTCAATAACAAAAGTTTCTCAATACTTTGTTATATACCCTTTGTTGGCAATGACAGAGGTCAAACGTTTTCTGTAAGTCTTCACAAGGTTTTCACACACTGTTGCTGGTATTTTGGCCCATTCCTCCATGCAGATCTCCTCTAGAGCAGTGATGTTTTGGGGCTGTTGCTGGGCAACACGGACTTTCAACTCCCTCCAAAGATTTTCTATGGGTTGAGATCTGGAGACTGGCTAGGCCACTCCAGGACCTTGAAATGCTTCTTACGAAGCCACTCCTTCGTTGCCCGGGCGGTGTGTTTGGGATCGTTGTCATGCTGAAAGACCCAGCCACGTTTCATCTTCAATGCCCTTGCTGATGGTAGGCTTTGTTACTTTGGTCCCAGCTCTCTGCAGGTCATTCACTAGGTCCCCCCGTGTGGTTCTGGGATTTTTGCTCACCGTTCTTGTGATCATTTTGACCCCACCGGGTGAGATCTTGCGTGGAGCCCCAGAGCGAGGGAGATTATCAGTGGTCTTGTATGTCTTCCATTTCCTAATAATTGCTCCCACAGTTGATTTCTTCAAACCAAGCTGCTTACCTATTGCAGATTCAGTCTTCCCAGCCTGGTGCAGGTCTACAATTTTGTTTCTGGTGTCCTTTGACAGCTCTTTGGTCTTGGCCATAGTGGAGTTTGGAGTGTGACTGTTTGAGGTTGTGGACAGGTGTCTTTTATACTGATAACAAGTTCAAACAGGTGCCATTAATACAGGTAACGAGTGGAGGACAGAGGAGCCTCTTAAAGAAGAAGTTACAGGTCTGTGAGAGCCAGAAATCTTGCTTGTTTGTAGGTGACCAAATACTTATTTTCCACCATCATTTGAAAATAAATTCATTAAAAATCCTACAATGTGATTTTCTGGATTTTTTTTCTCATTTTGTCTGTCATAGTTGAAGTGTACCTATGATGGAAATTACAGACCTCTATCATCTTTTTAAGTGGGAGAACTTGCACAATTGGTGGCTGACTAAATACTCTTTTGCCCCACTGTATGTCAGCTGTACCATTTAACTATATAATAACATATGTCATTTTTCATACACATCAACAACCAGACCACAAATATAGTTGTTCCAGAAGAGTGTTGCCTGTTTAAAAAAATATGGATGGTTTATTTGACCCTACTGCAACAACAATTATAATCACTCACCATGTTGTTCAACTTCTCATATAAGTCAATGGAACACAGTCTACATCCAAATATGAACAGTGGTATATTACTTTTTAATGAACAACACATTCATTCACATTCATTCTCATTCATTCATATTCATTCACATTCATTCTCATTCATTCACATTCATTCACATTCATTCACATTCATTCTCATACATTCACATTCATTCACATTCATTCTCATTCATTCACATTCATTCTCATACATTCACATTCATTCACATTCATTTACATTCATTCTCATACATTCACATTCATTCACATTCATTCACATTCTACAAACATAGTTATAGTATTCATTTATCCTGTCAAATGCTTGGTTAAGTGGGTTTTCTAGTCTGAACTTATCACAAAACGGTGGTGGTTTACAACCAGTTCAGAATCTACTGAAAACATTAGACAGCCTAATACAAAAGCCAACTGGTACAGACTCGTCCATAATACTGCCTCTAGAATTATAGCTTATTTACAATCATCTACGAGCTAGCCATCAGCGACCAAACTTTTGAAACAACTGAACAGAAACACAAAATCTCATTCATTGATTGTGCTTTTTAAAACCACTTTTTAAAACCACTTCTTCATTTTTAGAAATGGAACACTTGTCTAACATCGGTTTTGATTTATAGCTATGAGTAAGACTGGGGTTACAAACGGTAGTTATTTATATTTATATATTTATAAAGTTAGTACAGGGTCATCCTGGTTCCATCACCTGTGGTTGTGTCTCTCAACAACAGAAGTTGTGGAGACATTGATCGGATCAGTCCTGGTGTTTTACCAATGCAGTAGAAGTTTATAGAATAAGAGATGTGTTGGCTGCCTGAGCCTCTCTATTCTCAAATAGCCCATGTCCCCTCATATGAATCACACCCAAATTGTGGTGGACAAGGGGAGCTGGTGCTTAGGGCGTAACAGGAATAACAGTAGAGTAGTTTGCCAATTTCACAGCACACTACCACAGCTGACTCAGTCTTTGTGGGGTTTGTGTCTACTGAAGAACTCTAGTCTCTTACAGTACAGTACCGCTCTTGGATCTGGTGAAGACTGAAAATGCAAAAAAATGTGAGTGTACCTTTTGTTTGACTTAAAATCATACAATTATTGTCCTGTTATACTCGTCAGTCTTTTCCCATCCCTTTCCCCCCCACAAACATACTCGCCCAACACCAAGGGACGTTGGTTTGATTCCCGCTGGGGCCACCCATACATAAAAATGTATGCACACATGACTGTAAGTCACTTTGGATAAAACTGTCTGTTAAATGGCGTATATATAAACTAGCGATGAGATGTTAGCATTCTCTGCTGACTCACTCCCAAGCTAGCCGTTAGCATGCTAGCTAGTGTTAAACAGTCACTTCAGTCTTGCTGCCTGTGCGGTAGTGCTGCTGGGGGATGTAGTGGAGCTGCTCCACAGTGTGGGTCCTTCTGGAGGCAAACTGCTGTCTCTTATTAGTCGTGTGGTTCATGGCTAATGTGTTGGAGTGCACCGCTGCTCCTGCTCCACCTGCCGCCCCTGCGTTGCTCGAGGCACTGGGATGGGAGTGGATTTTTGTCATCTTGTAGTGGTCCATGAGCGGTGTCGTGGGCATGAACACGTCCGGGTGCGAGATGGCGTGCGACATCGACTTGTCGTTGTTGCCTCGGGAACCGCCGGACGCGCGTTTCAGCGACATCATCATTTTGTCCGGCGAGATCAAAGGATCCTGGGAGTACAGGCGGTCTTGGGAGTAGAGGCGGTCTTGGGAGTACAGGCGGTCTTGGGAGAAATGGCGGTCTTTCGGGTACATGTGGTCTTGAGATTGTAACAGCCTGTCCTTGGAGTACATGCGGTCCTTGGAGTACAGCCGGTCCTGGGACATCAGGCGTTCCTGGGACCTCAGCCTCTCGGCAGACAGTAGCTGCTCATCAGACAGGATACGTCCTCCTTGCCGAGTCATCCCTATCCCATGGTAGTCTGGCTGGGGCTCTCTGTTTGGGGACAGGACCCGGTCCTGGGACATGGCCCTCTGGACACGAGGAGGCCTCTGTCTTCTGGGGGCTTGCTGAGCCTGGGGCTGCTGGGGTGGGGCCTGGGACACCTGGGGCTGGGGGGGCTGGCTCTGGAGCTGCTGCTGCTGCTGCTGGAGAAAAGGGTAAAGATAGTCAACTGTTGATGTATTCAATGTCTTCAGACTTTTGCAACTGCGTTAAGTAAACAGCACCACTGCATAAATAAACTGCAGCTTCATATAAATACGTACACTATTAGCTGTTTTTTGTATATTTATCAGTAACTTATTGTATTAATCAACAGTATGACACCGTATAAATTGAATACAGTAGATTACCATATAATGCACAGTAAAATACTATTCATTTGTTTTAAAGCACATTGTAAGACCATTCTGTAATTTCAACAGTAAAACACTGTAGCATGCACAGTAAAATACTTTAAATCTGTTTTACAGTATTAATTATGGTGCCTTGGGAAAATGGGAAAATTGGGAGCAGAGAAAGAGTCTCTGTCTCGTGAACATATTTTAATGCCTGCCTTGTAAGATGCTATATTTATTGTACCCGTTAGTGAGAATGCTGTATCCCCACAGAATCCAGTAATGTACTTTAGTAATTCTACAACCCTTGTCGTGAAACTTTACAGGAACTTAGTAGCCAATTGCTGCCAGTAATTTACTGTAATTCAGAATACAGTACCATCATGCATTTTTGGAGTGCCAAAAACCTTTTGAACACTAGTGGGTGCTTGGTATTATTGTTTCTCACTCATTAACATGTTTTGAAGCATGTCTTGTAAGAGGCTATATTTGTTGGAACCGTTAGTTAATGTGCTGTACCAACTGAAGTGATAAGTGGTAGTGGGTCCCTAATAATTACGTTTATACGGGGGACAGATCAGAGTGGCAGCAAGTCTCAAACCTTTAATGGTTGAATGTTTAGTCATGTCCTTTTGCTCTTAAGTCGATTTAGAAGTCTTTGTTAAAGTGCAAGTGATATAAAACCCAAAATGTTAGTTGGTGTAGTGTAATATATAATTAAACATTCACTATTAGCAATTACTGATTTCATTTTCAATCCAATTCAACAACAAAGTACTGTATTTCTGGTTTGCTATATATTTACTTCAGCGTACTGTAAATTATGGTGCATTTTGAGAAATATTGTGGGTGGAGAAAGGATCGCTGGCTCATTAACTAATTTTAAGGTTTGCCTTAAGTAGCTATATTTATTGTACCCGTTAGTGAGAATGCTATACCAATTGAACTGATATGTGGTGGTAGTTCCCTAGCAATGACAAGTACAGTATATAGGGAACAGATCAGATCGGTAGTGGGTCTTAAACCTTTTAATGCTTGAATATTTACCCATGTCCATTTGATCTGTTCTGCCCTGTAATCACGGCCAGTTTGGACGGCTTTGTTTAGGCCTCTAAAAGTGCAAGTGATGTAAAACACCTAGTATTCATTAATATGCTGTAATATGCAAATTCTTACCGCCAACCTGCTTGCTCTAATCCTTTGTAATTACAGTAAAATACTGTATAAATAATTTTCTTGCGGTTTAATATTCACTTTTACTGTGTTTCATTGCTCTGGCATCAAGTTAATGTAAGTATCTCAGTATTGTATTGGCACTATACAGAGATGGTCAGAGATTTATCATAAGATATCTAGTTGTAATTACAATTATTTTGAAGATCAATGTATCCCTAACTACAGTAACATTGTCAGTAACGACTACAGATACATTTTATTTGCTATGACTGTGATATGTGTTTTCTTTATCAACCTTGGTGGAATGCACTGACTGTAAGTTGCTAAGGACAAGGACACCTGCTAAATGTCCAAAATGTAAAAATGAAAACGTGCAAAGAACACTGGGTAATATGCCGCTGCATGGGTAATTCCAGTAATATACTGGAAATTAGATTATTGTAACATTTTTGGGACTGTAACATGGATTAACATAAAATGTATTAACATAGCTGTACTGTAAAATACATTACAGTTGCTGCCAGTAAGTTACTGTACAATTTACAGGAAACGTTTTACAATGTAGATGCAGTACCTGTTCCTGGTTCATTTTAATGACGTGTAAGGGCAGGGTGCTTCTGGCTGCCAGGTCAGGGAGGTGACGCTTGCGGGTGTAATAGTCGTCGACGTCTTTATCCGCTGTGGAGAGACAGCAAGACGAAAGACAGAAAATAGGTGGATTAGGAAAGAGAAAGAGGAAGGGAGAAGGTAAAGAGAGACTAGGAGGCAAAGAGAGAAAAATGAAAAACTAAGGAGAAGATTAGAGGGTCTGAAGGTGGCTCAGAGAATAGAGGGACTGAATGTTGCTCAGAGAATAGAGGGACTGAAGGTTGCTCAGAGAATAGAGGGACTGAAGGTGGCTCAGAGAATAGAGGTACTGAAGGTTTCTCAGAGAATAGAGGGTCTGAAGGTGGCTCAGAGAATAGAGGGACTGAAGGTGGCTCAGAGAATAGAGGTACTGAAGGTTTCTCAGAGAATAGAGGGTCTGAAGGTTTCTCAGAGAATAGAGGGTCTGAAGGTTTCTCAGAGAATAGAGGTACTGAAGGTTGCTCAGAGAACAGAGGGCCTGAAGGTGGCTCAGAGAATAGAGGGTCTGAAGGTGGCTCAGAGAATAGAGGTACTGAAGGTTGCTCAGAGAATAGAGGTACTGAAGGTTGCTCAGAGAATAGAGGGACTGAAGGTTGCTCAGAGAATAGAGGTACTGAAGGTTGCTCAGAGAATAGAGGGACTGAAGGTTTCTCAGAGAATAGAGGGACTGAAGGTGGCTCAGAGAATAGAGGTACTGAAGGTTGCTCAGAGAATAGAGGGACTGAAGGTTGCTCAGAGAATAGAGGGACTGAAGGTGGCTCAGAGAATAGAGGGACTGAAGGTGGCTCAGAGAATAGAGGGACTGAAGGTTGCTCAGAGAACAGAGGGACTGAAGGTTGCTCAGAGAATAGAGGGCCTGAAGGTTGCTCAGAGAATAGAGGGACTGAAGGTTGCTCAGAGAATAGAGGGACTGAAGGTGGCTCAGAGAATAGAGGGACTGAAGGTTGCTCAGAGAATAGAGGGACTGAAGGTGGCTCAGAGAATAGAGGGACTGAAGGTGGCTCAGAGAATAGAGGGACTGAAGGTTGCTCAGAGAATAGAGGGACTGAAGGTGGCTCAGAGAATAGAGGGACTGAAGGTTGCTCAGAGAATAGAGGGACTGAAGGTGGCTCAGAGAATAGAGGGCCTGAAGGTGGCTCAGAGAACAGAGGGCCTGAAGGTGGCTCAGAGAATAGAGGGACTGAAGAGTCAGAGGATATTAAATGTGATGTACAACCTTTCTAGAATCCCGGCCCCATCTGTGATTCTACCAGTGTTTCTGGCTGAGGGCATGAACTTTCCAAAGGTTGTGTAAAAGTCTGTAAACAAAAAGTGTCATACAGCATGCACCAGACAGAAATGTCATACACAAAGACCATTGAAACGTCGAAGGATGACATTCATGTGAAAATCATTTTAAATGACAGCAAAAGTTCTTAAGATGAAAAGGCTGCATGTTCATCTATTATCAAACAGAACATGGATAGTGGTTGTGTACAAGAACAGGTCAGGAAACACACTACATGACCAAAGGTATGTGGACACCTATAACTGCCTCAACTCTTCTGGGAAGGCTTTTCACTAGATGTTGTAACATTGCTGCGCAGGCCAGTCAAGTTCTTCCACACTGATCTCAACAAACCATTACTGTATGGACCTCGCTTTGTGCACGGGGGCATTGTGATGTTGAAACAGGAAAGGGCTTTCCCCAAACTGTTTCCACAAAGTTAGAAGCACAAAATCGTCTAGAATGTAATTGTAAGATAACGCGTTTCCACTGTTCAAGAGGTGGTACAACACGCTTTACAGCCGACGCTTGGCATTGTGAATGGTGATCTTAGGCTTGTGTGCAACTATGGCCATGGAAACCCATTTCATGAAGCTCCCGACGAACAGTTCTTGTGCTGACGTTGCTTCCAGAGGCAGTTTGGAACTTGGTAGTGAGTGTTGCAACCGAGGACAGACGATTTTTATGCGCTACGCACCTTAGCACAGTCCCGTTCTGTGAGCTTGTGTGGCCTACCACTTCGCGGCTGAGCCGTTGTTGCTCCAAGACCTTTCCACTTAACAATAACAGCACTTACAGTTCACCGGGGCAGCTCTAGCGGGGCAGAAATGTGACGAACTGACTTGCTGGAAAGGTGGCATCCTATGACTGTGCCACATTGAAAGTCACAGAGCTTTTCAGTAAGGCCATTCTACTGTCAATGTTTGTGTATGGAGATTGCATGTCTGTGTGCTTGATTTTATACACCTGTCAACAACTTTTGGGGCTGAAATAGCCGAATCTACTAATTTGAAGGGGTGTCCACATACTTCTGCATATATAGTGCATGTTCATGCCTCCAGATTGTCTTGGAAGGATGTGTGATATTACACCCTCACACCATGTATGTATTATACAGCAGACTCACTGGGAACCATGCATCAATCATTAGTCATGCGCAGAGATTCGACATAGTCACACATACACACACAAGCACGTGCGCTACACGCACAGACACACAAACCCACACACACACTAAGTAAAGCTGCGGCATAAAAATTTCAAAAATAGACATTTTTTAAAGTTCACCCCCATAAAGACATAATGAGAGACGTCACTGGACAGTTGATGTCCTTGGACAGTTGACGTCTCTATTCTTTCTCAATTTGTCTTTTGAATGTTTTACTGCTAAAGTGAGACGGAGGTGAACGTTAATAGCAGTCATCCGTTATTAATAGATTTATGACAAAAGACGTCTCCACTTTACACAGAACCCAGAAAGAGAACACCAAGCCGTGTCAGTTACAATATGGTCACAACAACAAAGAATCTCAGGCTGGTCACTAGCTACACACAAACGTCAATTATGACAGGGCGCTCAAAGGGATTTAGCTAAGGTACATTACCTGATGAATAATGAAAATACATGTGTATGGGTTTTAACTGGCATGAGAACAATCACAATGAATCGGTTAAATATAAATCTCATTAATGAATGAGTCAATAAAAGTAAGTCTTCATTCTGAAGCAGTTATTTTTTAGAAAAATGTAGAAAAAGGCATGGCCAATTCAGGCTGAAAAATCTTTTGAAAAAAGGAATGAATAAATTACTTTTGATACGTACTGTGTGTAAAAACACTGTGTGTTGCACTTTGAATGTATACATCAATTTACATTCGTAAGTAGAAGCTGAGATTTTCCTTTTTCATTATACCATTAAGCCTCGGACTTTATCCTACATGATCTTTCAGTAGAAAGACACTAGCTGACTAACAAAGAGAACTGCATGGTGCCTTTTGGATATTTGCTGCTGTAAATGATTTGCTTTGGAAGCAGATAAAGATAGCTAGACCGGCTGGCATCGGCTGAGGACAGTTTTAAATTTCAACATGGCGGCAGAGATTATTCTACGGCTTTCACTGGACTGGATTATGGGCCTCGACCATAGTCGCGAGAAGTAGGAGTCCTGATCACTCCCTGATCAATTGAAATCAACAAAAAAAGTGTATTATTTAAAACAGCTTTCCAGGATAACAACAACATTCACCATGCCAACACACATTGAGACATTTCCCAAGCAATGACATTTCCCAAGCACTGACATTTCCCAATCACTGACATTTCCCAAGCACTGACATTTTCCAAGCAATGACATAGCATGTTCCAATCAATATGCAGACACATTTCTGTTAGATTCACACTGTAGAACATTGTTTGATTGATTACACCCTTCCACATATGTGATTCGTTTCAGGAAACTAGGCGTATGCCGCACGTCACTACTTCACAGGAGAGCCATTTGAACGTAAACTTTTATATTTATCAAAATTCGTTTTTTGGGCATAAATGCCTTCTGGAATATGTAAACTTTCATGTGCCTTCATAACAAACTCGTATTCCACCCATGAATACGAATACAATTGTTTTGCTACTGTTCTCAACAACATTGCTGCCCTGAATTTAACAGGCGCTGAATTTAATAGCGCTATTTATTAACAGGCGCTATTGTCCTACTGACAGATCAGTTGGAAAAAACTATGGGCTACTTCCTACACACGCCACGGTCAGTGTGAACTGGAGTACCTTGACACAACGCTGGCCGAACAAGATGTAGCTACAAACAAAATGAAGTTAAAGGGTTCTAGTCTGCCGTGAAGCGTTCATCCATGTATACGGGTAAGAGTGTAGCTACATTTTCAGATATACGTTTCTAATTTTGTCAGAAAGTTGTTTTTGTTGCAAGTTAAAGCATTGTATTTCGTGTACATGTCTAGACAATAGTGACCCATCCTCTGTCTGTGAAGGGGGGTTATAGCAGTTCCTTCACATGACCCACCAATTTAGACAAGTGTGCCAGGTAAGCATCATCTAATAATGGTAAAATATGAATAAAATACTTTTTATCTGGACACTTTCTGTTTTTGATATTACCTCTATGCAAGTAACCACATCACTGTACTGTTTACACCTTCTGTAGCCTGAGCATGTGACAAATAAACTTAGATTTTATTTGATATAGTGTGTCTTTACCACATGGCCTCACATGTGAATTCTTAAAGAGATGGGTGGAACTAAGGCTTAAGAGGCTGTGAACCGTTTACACTGAATGGGTGTAGACAAAGAATAGCTCTCCAGTAGGTACCAAAACATTCAAGGGCCATTGTCTCAAAGTGGGGTTACAAGGTTATCAACT